>NW_021532977.1:0-330 GCF_001605985.2 Dendrobium catenatum | reverse complement strand
TAATTATTGTAATAATAATTAATTAAAATTAAAAAAAAATAACCAATTATAATTAAATTAATTAATTATAATTAATCCAACATATACAAAATTTTAAAAGGATTAATGCTTGATTTGAGCATATTTACTTAGCTCCTAAATCTCCCTCACCTCTGAACAGGCAGATTTACGGGATTCGGCCGGTGTAGCACGCGAAAGGAAGCAAGTTACCTTTACGGCAAGTGAGCTCCCGTTGTTGCTTTCGTTCAAAATGTTGTAACTCTCGATCCAACAGGAAAGAGACGTCGTCGAAGGAGCAAAGTCGGACAGTAGGGAGGACTGGAGAGGGCG
>NW_021532976.1:0-538 GCF_001605985.2 Dendrobium catenatum | reverse complement strand
AATAAGATAGCTCACTATAAAAAAAAAAAAAATGTTACAATAAAATGGGGTTGTTTACAAATGCAGAAATGGCATGCTACATGCTAAAGTGATAAAACCATCCGATTAAATTATGGGTTGAAGTTATAAATTATAAATGCTTCTACTTTTATTCCTCCTAAACATATAGTTTAAGACATGACACTTCATAAATCTTGTCACAAGCAAAATTCTTCTGTAAAAATTTCAAAAGTTTTTGTATGAATCTCTTATGCTTTTATTCCATTGCAACATAAGAAAAAAATTGTTGTGAAAGAGCTTTTTATTGAATATAATAAGGAATCTTATGCTTGTAGGCTTATAATACAAAGCAAAATGAACTTGTTATTTCTCAAGAGTTTGTATTTAGGAGTTATTTAGTTGGTTGTAAAGTGAAAGCAATGTAAAGTTAATACTTTGTGCTTATTTGATTGGCTGTAAAGTGAATACAGGGGAATAATTTTTTTTATTTGGTTGGATGTATGCAGAGTAAAGTAAAATCAATTGAATCAAATGGTGT
>NW_021532975.1:0-949 GCF_001605985.2 Dendrobium catenatum | reverse complement strand
TTAATATTTTTAAAATTTATTGTGAATAAATTTTCATAAAAATATTTTAACATGATTTTATTTCATAGAATAATCTAAAATTTTAATTTTATTTAAGCCATAATTTAAAATCATATTAAGTTAAGATTAAAGTCATCAGAAATGGTTAACAAAAGCTGTCAAACAGATCAAATGAGGATGTCATGGGACGATTAGATTGCCATCTGGTGATTTTTTTTTTTTTTTAATACAACAAGTCCACGCTCTTGTATTGGTGCTACTAATTTAAGCTCAAGTCAAAGAAGAACTGTATAATTCAAAGTAATCACTATCTGCAAGTCTTTTTCAAGCTAAGAGGGTGGTCTGACTTCTAAGTTACGAGAAATTATTACGTGCAGTCACTGGATCGTTCGGAGGCAAATCAGGATGCGTCATGTCATCCGGTAAACAGCGGTGCACAGCCGCAACACAACCAAAATGTGATATGGCGCGTCCCAATTCGCCTCTGAATGACATCCGATGACCGCACGTAATAATTTTACCTAAGTTACAACATCCTTTAGCAAAAAACAATCTTTCTGTTTTGTTTCTTATGGATAAATAAAAATGGCATATGAAATATTCAATACAAGAAGCAGCAGGTTCAACACCAAGTCATATATATACTTAGCTATGATTATTTATTTTCTTATGTTATATTATATTATATCATTGAGATGGAAAAATAATTTTTTTTTTAAATTTGTTCATGTATTGATTAGAATGCAGGATAGTGAGCTTGATGGAAGATTTCCACAACAGATTATTCACAAAGAAGAAGCTTTAGGATCAAATGATCCTTTGTTCCTGAGAAAATTTTGCATAAGTTTTATGATAATCATTATTATTTTTTATATAAATTTTGGCTGGTTAATCATGTGTAGCACGCATTTCAAAGCAAATTTAACGGGTGAATTTGGGTCCTCCTTCA
>NW_021532974.1:0-259 GCF_001605985.2 Dendrobium catenatum | reverse complement strand
GCCTATGGATTTATTGATTTTGTATATAGATTCACTGTTTTCCTCGTATTGATTTTATTGAATAGATATTTGATTAGACCGCATTGATTTAATTTGATAGCGATTAAATTAACGGATTGATTGATTCGACGACTTGATTGATTTGGCGGATTGATTGATTTCCTATTGTGTACGGATTTCTTCGAGATTGACATGGATTTATTGATTTGATTTATCGATCGTCTGCCGCTGCATTGACTGGTTTTATTGACTACTGGAT
>NW_021532973.1:0-212 GCF_001605985.2 Dendrobium catenatum | reverse complement strand
GACATAAGGGAAAACAAATATATAGACTAACATTTTTAAAAATATATATATTCAAATAATGGTGTGACATCTAGTGTGTACCCCTAGAGATCCATCATTAAAGAAATTTATCAAAGTGGGTCCCAAAGATGGCTCCTACAGATAATCTTCTTGATGGTCGACATCTTTAAGAATCCTTCAAGAAATCCCATCACTTTTCAACTATATGTTCT
>NW_021532972.1:0-324 GCF_001605985.2 Dendrobium catenatum | reverse complement strand
ACCTTGACCTATGTCCACTCCTCGAAGTCCTCCTCTCGGGGTATTATATTAACACTATAAAGACTCTCTTTTTCCCCCATATCAAGGCAAAGAAGTCCTTAAAAATTACTTCCACCAAACCCATTGTGAGGTAGAACCGAAAGCTATGTTACCCTCCCAGTGATGATAACAAACCTTCAATCCTTTTTACCCTACTATGAACAAAGAGAACCCAAAAAATCTTTCTCACCAACTTGGTGATGGCACTGAACTACCAATCCTATTTCACCCTCCTGGTAAAGGTAGAGAACCCTAGACCTTGACTTTGAACCTTCTCTGACAAGA
>NW_021532971.1:0-229 GCF_001605985.2 Dendrobium catenatum | reverse complement strand
GAATGATGAAGGATAATCTACATAAGATCTTTTCAATAATTTTGAAAAACATTCATTAGAAAAATATGTTACTTGAATGAAGAAATTGAACACATGATTCTTCAAAGATATTTTAGCTTGTACTTCCAAGACTAGTTTGAATATCCATCATCAGATCTAGGAATGAAGTCAATAGTGTTGTGAAAACTATTATGAGATAATAACTGAAAGTGATCAGATGACACTAGAA
>NW_021532970.1:0-200 GCF_001605985.2 Dendrobium catenatum | reverse complement strand
AATAATCATCTACAATAACAAATCCATAATTTTTACCTCCTAAAATAGTTGTGTTAATTGGCCCAAATAAATCCATGTGTAATAATTCTAAAGGTCTACTTGTAGAAACTATATTTTTACTCTTGAATGAACTTTTCATGTGTTTCCATGAATGCATGCATCATGTTAAGATAGTTGATATTTGCATGCTTTACATTTTT
>NW_021532969.1:0-243 GCF_001605985.2 Dendrobium catenatum | reverse complement strand
TTTTCTTTTTTTTTCATAGAGAACTTCTCATTCTCTTATAGAATGGAAGCCCGCGTCCACGCGGGTCAAGCCCAGCAAAGCGGAGCACTGAGCAATGGGGGGATGAGGGCGACTCCGCCCATGGGTTGGACCACACCACAGGCGGAAGTCCTTCCACGACAAGAGAAGGGTCGTTGTCGGACCGGAACAAGAAACGGGAGCTAGTCGTTGGAGGGAAGACAAGGCTCGTTCCGTGCGACTCCA
>NW_021532968.1:0-665 GCF_001605985.2 Dendrobium catenatum | reverse complement strand
TCAAAACATAAGACATGCAAAAGTAGATTTGTAACAACTTGGATCAACGATTGCTAACGTAAACTGAAACCTACATAATATCCGGGACGACGGAATCATGGAATCATGATTGGGTTTACATCCATTTCCCCAATAAGCGAGACTAAAACTCCTAAAATTGTTCATCATTAATTGATAGTTCTCTCTTACATAGTAGGAGTAATTAACTATGAGGGCTTGCGCTTATAGAAAGTAATGACCTAGATATCATGAAATCTTGATACTACCCTCAGGGGAAATCTGGTTAGCTATAATCTGTTATACATAAAATGAAATCCTAAGACTGTAAAGTGGGATTCATGCCTGTATGTCATTTTTTTTATCTTGAGCAAACATTAATGAGATAGTATACAATGAAGTCGACATCCCCCAAAATTAGCGAGGAACATTCATGTGAAACATTAATATTTTAACAACATCAAGGTGGTGATTTTTGTGTTTAATATCACTATTCTATTGAGATGTGTATGTGTATGAAGTTTAGTGAATAATACTTAAGGATATAATTTTTCAAAATAATTAATAATATAATTAATAGTTCATAAATTTATTAAATATTATGGGACATATAAAGTATCAATGTGTATTTTTAAAGGAAGTCATAATGTCTTTCATAGAGATAGAAG
>NW_021532967.1:0-234 GCF_001605985.2 Dendrobium catenatum | reverse complement strand
AATGGTCAATAAAATACTTCGATGTTTACCTACTGCTAATGATGCTAAAATTACTGCAATTACGGAGTCTAAAGATCTTAACATTTACTCTATTGACAATCTTCTTGGTTCACTTAATGCTTATGAGCAATGAGTAAGTCAAAGAAAGATTGATGCAGGTGAACCACGAAAGGAGAAAAATATTATACTAAAAGTGGAAGAGTCAGAGAGTAAACACTCACAACCTGAGGATGA
>NW_021532966.1:0-554 GCF_001605985.2 Dendrobium catenatum | reverse complement strand
CCGAGATGCTCGATTTGATTACAAGCATGGTTTATTTGAATATCATTTCATCATCCAAATAATGCCTTGACCCTTCCAAATATGTATGGTCCCCCGATTCAGACCCATTGGGGCTTGGGTTGGACCAATTTTGGTGTTGTCTGGTTTGCCTCTTTGAGTGCTCAATTTGACTATAAATTTGCTGAAATTAGAATTCATATGATCCCAAATCTAATTTTGAAAGTTTCTAACTCAAATATGCCTCGAGATTTATGCTTGATCTAAGCAATTTTTTTAGGACGTATCAAAGATAATAATTAAAAATTAAAATAAAAAAAATCGACGTGGCAGCCCGTCTGTTTCAAAACTTGCGACTGATTATCAATCGCTATCTTTCTCAAAGCGACTACTCCCAGATAAAGATAATAATAATAATAAAACCGATTCGTAACATTTTGTTCATTAATCTAATAGATATATATAAATATTTATCAATAAATTTTGATGTGAATATTATGACTCTTTTTCACTCTAGTAGGCGCCAAACAAAGAAGACTATTCAGTGATGATTCAAT
>NW_021532965.1:0-1102 GCF_001605985.2 Dendrobium catenatum | reverse complement strand
TTCTAATTTCTATTACACGAAGGTTTATACTAATATTTTTGTTACTTTCTTATTAATTTAAATTTGTTATTATTTCTTCTTCAAAGACGTCAACATTGATATCTTCCTCTCATAATTGTGAGAGTAATTTAATTTTCGCCCTCCATAAATCATTATCATTTGATTGCAAGTCATTGCAAACAAACATTTTTTCATCATCCTCCAAAACTTCTTCAAACATCTATCTTGTAATTTGTTGTTGTATATAATATAAACTAATAGTGCATCTTTAAAGTTGTCAAATGATTTCTTCTCTTAATATGAACTTGGCTTATAAATTAGTTTCATATTTTAGATTATAACTTTTTTTTTAAAGAACCTAGCATATAAAATAGAGGCTTATGGCTCTTCTAAATAGTGTTGAGGTGAGGCTCGAAGTGCACTTAACTCCCATTGAGGCGTATGCCATAGCTAGTGCATGTGAGGCATACATCTCATTGCATTTCTTGTGCACCTTGGGCTAAGGCGTGTTTCTAATTGTGTAATTCTAAACCATACCACCAGCATGCTATGTTCATCATCAAAAGTATCTCAAATGCAAGGACATACCATAAGCACCAATATTATCTCTATGCATGCAGGAATAATTTGAAGACCTTCTGCTATACAAGTGTTCTCTAATGTACTTTTTTGCTTCACTGTCACTGACATACCATAAGCCATTGTATGGTGATTTGCACTAGCTGGATACCACCATGGGCTCTGCCCAATTGACCAAGGGAATGGTAGTGGGTCATCATGCCATAGGCCTTCAAAGCCTATTCATAAACCCAATCGAGGTTAACGGGTGGTCCATGGTGGTAAGGTCCCACCCAAAAATCTAATGGCTAAGTGATACCATGAATTGAGAATGAATTTTGCCAATGGATAGATAAATAGAAAGCTTATTTAATTAATACAAATCAATTAAATAATGAGATAAGTCCACAGACTCTCTAATAACTAAGTATAAAATACCCTGTCGGTTGGGGCTTATCTCCAATGGTCCAATCATAAACTCACAACTCAAAATTTTGGAGCCTCGCATCTTTGACATCCAATCAAGTGCTAAGCCACCGTTTAC
>NW_021532964.1:0-261 GCF_001605985.2 Dendrobium catenatum | reverse complement strand
GATTTTTGGAAATTTCATATTTTTAATAAATACTAAATTTTAATTGGAGTTGAATACCTTTTAATTTATCAAATTTGGAATTTTTGTAATTAGTCATGATTTTTCAAAGTTTGAGTATTTAATGAATTATTAAAATTGCCTAATTAGGGGTATTTTATGGATTTTGATTCAAATCAGTCCCTAACCTCTTGAAATAACCTCCAAAGGTTAGGAATTACCCAAGGAAGAGTTCCCAATCTTTTGGGAAAATTTGAAATTTTT
>NW_021532963.1:0-298 GCF_001605985.2 Dendrobium catenatum | reverse complement strand
CAAATGCAAGAGATCGGGTGTGCATGATGAATGACAACACTCATGAGCTTACAAAATTTAAAACAACAGACAAAAGGGGCCTAAGGTGTTCGGTCTATGGGAACTGGAGTAGGAGTAATGAAGACATCCTTAACTACCAGGGTACTTCTATGGGAAGTCTCAGTTAAAGTCGTAGGTAGTCTCCTAGTAGAGGTAGTGTAATTGACCAGATTAATCCAACTAGGACAGAGATGGTCCTCATCAAGGTAGGGTGAGGTTATGACGGGCAAAAAGTAGGAATCAGGAATAAAATAGGATG
>NW_021532962.1:0-298 GCF_001605985.2 Dendrobium catenatum | reverse complement strand
AGTTCATCATCCCCACGGTAATTATTAAGTAACTTGAATTGGAAAGAGATTATTAGGTGAAAATTATGTTTTTTGATTACTTTGGGTAAATTTTACTGCACTGCAGCTGAACAACCTGGCGAGCATCTGGTTCATAGCCCTCTTCGCCTCCATCATCGCCACCGGCATCTTGGAGCTCCGGTGGAGCGGCGTCAGCATCCAGGACTGGTGGAGGAACGAGCAATTCTGGGTCATCGGCGGCGTCTCCGCCCACCTCTTCGCCGTCTTCCAAGGCCTCCTCAAAGTCCTCGCCGGCGTC
>NW_021532961.1:0-447 GCF_001605985.2 Dendrobium catenatum | reverse complement strand
GAGTAAAATCAAGAAAACCCTTCTAATTAAACAATTAAATAAATTCCATAAATACAGCAAACTTTGAAAAATCATAACTAACTCTAGAAAACTCCAAATTGAACAAACTCACTTGTGTTCAACTTAAAATCAAGTCTAGTATTTATAAAAAATTTCAAACCTTCAAAAAATAGTCAAAGTCAAAAAGTCAACTTTTTGGTCAAACATAGGTCAAAAGCAGTCAAAACTTCAAACCTTCGTAACTAATTGTAGAAAAATCCGATTTCAGCGTACTTACCTTCTAATTGATCGTATTAAGGTCTAGTATTTTAATAAAATATTAACTTTTTAGAAAACATTCATAATTGAAAAGTCAATTTTGGACCCCTTGATTAAGTGATTAGAATAATCCAGAAAATTTCCAAAACTCAAAAAATCACTCTAAAACTCCAAAATCATTAAAATCAA
>NW_021532960.1:0-1291 GCF_001605985.2 Dendrobium catenatum | reverse complement strand
GAGCAGGATATGAAATGAGCATATACGTGAAAAGGTTGGAGTAGCTCTAATGGAATATAAGATTAAAGAGAGTGATATTAGATGGTTTGGTCACATAAAACGGCAGCCTTCCGATGATCTGATTATGAAAGTAGATGCATTAGATTTGGCTTATGTTAAGAAAGTTAGAGGTAGACCGAAAAAGACTTTGTCAGAAAATATTAGAAATGAACTCTTAACAGGACATGATGGAGAAAAAGTATTCATGCAGCCGACCCAACGGAGTTGGATAAAGGCTTGATGTTATTGTTGTGGACTTTGTTTAGGTATAGACTATATCTTATCTTTATTGTAATAGTCTATGTAAAGGTATAAAATTATGTAGAAAAAGCAATGAGAAACTCCTTATTTCCTTTTCTATTTTTCTTCCCCTTCTCCCTGCCAAATTCTTTGAGCCCTGATGGGTTTTGGTTCCATTATTGTATGTAGTTGCAGAAGATTGCAGGTTCCAGAAACGGAATAGAGGAGCTCCTCTTGCGCCACTGGACTTTTTACCACAAAGTGGTCTTGTCGTTGTTTCCTCTATACAAGGGCTTTCCAGAGGGCGCTTGAGTGGCATTGGCACCGACTCTTTGGCAGGCCAAAAGCATTCGGCCCTCCCTGAGGACGCACCCGCCATTTTCAGAACTAAGATGCGGCAAGAAAACTCATACTGGCCGAAGGCTTCTTAGTCAAAACCTAGCATAGAATCCAACCACAAGCGTGGTTCTACTTTGTCCTTCAGAGAGTAAGACAGACAGTCACTTTCGTTGTTAACCTCCTACATCTCATTCTATAGATCTTACTTCCAATTAAACTTCGAATCCTGACAGTTCCGTTCACATTTGCCGCAAAAATTTGCACATCAGTTGAAGACAACTCATATTTTCTAGCAGATCTGATATCATGTCAACCGATCTGCACCTGTATGTTCGGGACTAACCGCTCGAATCTCTACCAACCATCGGATCCCGCAGAAAAGTAATTGGAGTACCGAACAATTACCTTGTACTGTGAATTAAGCTCCTCCTTGAGCTCGGGAATCTCCCCCTTCTTGGTGGTGGAGAAATACTTGGAATCGTGCCCGCTCATCTTTGATCCTTGCCCCTCTGCCGCCTTATCGTCTTCTTTCGCTTAATTGTCCGTCCCCTGAAGTAAAATAGACAACAATCATGACCTGAAATGGAGGATTCAAGAATCGATTCACGACTAAGAAAGTACGCCATTCCCAACTTCCGAATGCCGCGGAGAACTCTCAGTTAGTTTCCACTGC
>NW_021532959.1:0-574 GCF_001605985.2 Dendrobium catenatum | reverse complement strand
ATCTGATTGCGTGCCAGATTTTCGTACAACGCTAAGATGATAAATTTTATATTTCTCTACCGCCGCGAATACTCTTGGATGCAACAATCTTAAAACACCAATCTAAAATGCAATATTATGAAAATCGCCCCCAAATGTACTTTGATCATCTAAATAGGAAGAGGTGGGATTTTTTTTTTTTAAATTAACTAAAAAACTAAATCTGTGGCCACACGTAGAACATATTTGGTCAAATTAAATTCCACAAAAATAGCATAAATCCAAAAAGTAATTGGTATAGCCTTTTAAAGTCGCTGTCATACACTCATTTTACAAATTGAATTCAACGGACCATCGTGACCTAACGCTGCTGCGAAAAATCTTTGATGGGCCCCACTAATCTTTGAACAAGCCAGTCCTCCACATCAATGCTTAACATACTCAAGAAAAGGACCCCACAGAAAACCTAACAAGAATAAATTCTCCACGTGGCAGGGAAGCTTTATGTGTGTTCGGAAGCTGGCGAAATAAATACGGTACAGCAGCGCATTAATCACATTTACACCGCAATTCTGATGAGAATTGACGAAAACAG
>NW_021532958.1:0-208 GCF_001605985.2 Dendrobium catenatum | reverse complement strand
TTTTTGGACCCGATTGATGTGCACCGCACAGTCCTGAATGGACTTCATTAACAATCTTCAGGGCCTCTCGCTGACCCAAACAGCGCAGCCACATGTGATCGAAGGACCGACGGTACAACAAATTGTTAACTAGTGCATATGACAGGGCACGTTTCTTAATCTGGTTGGAGAGTGATTTATCCTGGGGAAGCTTCCCTTCCTTAAGGTA
>NW_021532957.1:0-220 GCF_001605985.2 Dendrobium catenatum | reverse complement strand
GGCATATATGTTGGGGGTCCAAGGGGGCAGCGTCCCCTGGCGGGGTTCGACCTGAATTCTCTTTACTATTTGATGGGGGCAATTACCTAAAGATCATAATATTTTAAATTTTTTAGGCTGGACAATATAATTGCCTAAAACCCCTTATAATAAAGACTAAAAAATGAATGAAGATGAATAAATTACCTAAAAAAAACATATAATCAATTTTTTTTAATTG
>NW_021532956.1:0-525 GCF_001605985.2 Dendrobium catenatum | reverse complement strand
TTTTATGGGTCGATCCACCTTCATGTATGTTGCGCCAATGTGTTTGGTGAAGGGTCACTTGGCATATTTTACCTCGACTCATCCTCGACTTTGAAAATTTATTTCTTTTAATAACATTTCATCATTTATCATGTTTTAAAATATGTGTGATCAGATCAACGTTGATTTGGTGAATATTTTGCATGCATGCATTTGAATCTTGCATGTGTATATTCATTCCATACATAAAACTTTTTAATCAGGATCTCATTTTTGTGAAATAGACTGCACTGGTACATCTCCAAGGGATCTCTCTCTCTCTCTCTCTCTCTCTCTCTCTCTCCATATTCAGGTACAACTGATTTAAAACAAAAGGACTCGTTCCTTTACCTCTTGGATGGCATGTAAGGCAGCGATGGGCTCTGGGATTCACATTTTACACAAACATCTGTCATGAATTGTAGCCGCATACAGCTGAGGATCCCTCTTCTTTCGATGTCGGCTGACCCAACTTTTTAATCAGGATCTCATTTTTGTGAAATAGAC
>NW_021532955.1:0-988 GCF_001605985.2 Dendrobium catenatum | reverse complement strand
TAGTGAAGCTTGTGGTATCAAGCTTGAACAAGTATGCGGTCTCAGATGTTTTGTGAATAGAATTATTGCATCATTCTATGAAAAGAACATGCAAAATGAATTACTTATCTTTTTTAATATATATATTCGAGTAAATTTGATTAAATTAAAATATTCAGGTATAACTAACAACTGCAGCTCTACTTGAACTTTTATATTAAATTATTGTTGAGAGATTAGTGTGCGGAATTTGCAGAAATAAATTGAGAAGAAGTACTGCAAGGTTTGAATATATGAATCTTGAAGGCTGTTCATGCTTTCATGTTTTTGAGTTGTATTAGTTTTTTCAATCATGTTTGTGCTATTGTTAATAATTAGAACAAGCAAATAATCTAGGTTTTTTCATTAGAGTTATGTGAAATACAATTTTAAAACTATATGTGGACTTCTTTCTTTTGGTTGCACAATCATAGTGATATTTCGTCTGGTACCAGCAATTTTGTTTGTTGTCTACTCAGTTTCTGATTTTCAGCTTTAAGGCAATGTATTTGTGCATAATGATTTTGTTAAATATGTTTTTATTCTGCTGCAAAGTTCTCTTATAGATTTGCAGTTAAAAAAGTATTTTAGGGAAATGTTTGTCATTGTAATTACTTGTTTAATTGGAATGACAGGTTCACATTTCCCGACATTGATTATTCAACTCTAAAATCACTTTGCTATTGAATATATTATAGAACCACCACTTGTAAGTCATGATGCCTTTCACAGATTATCATGTTAAAGATAGTAAAGAAGTATATTATTAAAATGACTTTTTACTTAACTTTGTTCCATCAGTTTTCTTCTTAAGCCGGTTTCTATAACATGAACTTATACTTATCTACAATGTAAATCATGAAGTTCTAGTGTTGTAAGAAATACGTGTTCACGCCCAATAGTTATCCATTTTCTTTTTATTACTCTGATATTTTGACAGATAGCTCTACAATTAGTTCGTAAGGCATTT
>NW_021532954.1:0-228 GCF_001605985.2 Dendrobium catenatum | reverse complement strand
CTAGTTCCGATGGAGATGATAGGCTCGACAAAAATAACATATTAGTTGGTTTATATTACCCTGTCAGTTTATTCCTCATTTCTTACTATTGACCCCAAGGCCCTTGTAAAATTACAAATCACTTTTCTTTATTGCATATCTACCCCAAACGAACATGTAGATGGAATATTTGACACGACATAAAATCCGATCCAAAAAATATGAGCTCGGGTCACCCCGATAAAGAAA
>NW_021532953.1:0-302 GCF_001605985.2 Dendrobium catenatum | reverse complement strand
CTATCCAGCTTAATATTAATAGGGTTATCATTATGTTGATTAAACCAGGTGTAAAATATACCAACAGAAGTTAGATCCAAAAGTTCACAATTAAAGATTATGTTATTAAAATCCAAAAGCCTACAAGGATGCAAAGGAGCTTTTAGGGCCATTTCACTTTAGCCCTTTGAAGTAGCCAAGAAGCCCAGGAGTTTTTATAATTAGAAAGCAAGTCATTAACATCCTTTAAGTTGGAATTGATCGTATAGTCCAAAGGATATTTCTATATTTCAGATAAATAGTGAAGTTGTTTGGCTTTAAGA
>NW_021532952.1:0-547 GCF_001605985.2 Dendrobium catenatum | reverse complement strand
CTAGAGAACCTGTGGTGGGAGCCTGCCTCCAGTTCATCGACTTCTTCAAAGAAATTAGAAATGGGAGAAGTAGAGAATAAAGTTTTAGCAACATAATATCATGATTCAAGACTTGCAAAATCAGAGGTAGAGACTATTAGAGCATCTGCTAACTCAAGAAACATAAATCTTGAGTTTCCATAGAGATTACATGTCACGATTCTTAAAATGGGAGGCAGATGCTACAAGTCATGATTCGAAAAATGAGGAAAATTGAATTATTAAAATAGGCCTATAGTTCAAATTTTAGATTGCCTAGATCGAAGGGATACATGGATTCACAAATCAAGTAGTTCAATGAGTAATCAAGTCGAGTCATGCCAAGCTCAAGATTGGGGGCTCAATTAAAAAACAAGTAATATAGTATTGGCTTGAGCTTGAGCATAGGCACGACAAGCTCGGCCCGTAGACTCTTTAGTAAGTCGAGTTGAAGTTAGCTTGTGAGTTTGCTCGGCTCTTTTACACCCAAAGTTAGAGTGGATTGATTTTGATGTTGATTTAATTAAAT
>NW_021532951.1:0-208 GCF_001605985.2 Dendrobium catenatum | reverse complement strand
TTCTGAACCAACGGAATGTGCTGATCAAGCTTTTCAATGATCTGGATTATTGCAGGATTTTTGCGCATAGGTCTTATTTTGTGAGTAATTGTTTCATGAAATTGATTAAATGGTCCCCTTCGTTGGATATTGACATTGAATCTCCGGTCATACCCATTTGGATCTCTTTTACTAACTTACGACCTCATTTATTCGCTTCTCGTATTCT
>NW_021532950.1:0-259 GCF_001605985.2 Dendrobium catenatum | reverse complement strand
AAAAAAAAAAAAAAAAAAACTAGGACAACCACCATTAAAACACAGCATCAGAAGGCCCACAGGAAAAATAAATCCATGATAAAGATACAACCTTAATAAACCCAAACTAATTGAAACACATCTATACCATAGAGGTAGACAAATCAAAACTACCAAGATCTAGGAAGAAAAAATTGTTAAAGCACACAATAAGGATAAGAAAATAAAAAGGAAACATTAAACAAAATCAATGAATAAATAAAGCTCATAAGTGTAGTAT
>NW_021532949.1:0-460 GCF_001605985.2 Dendrobium catenatum | reverse complement strand
TCCCCATGGTTGCTCCTTTCCAATGATGTCAGAGAGGACTTTGAGACACTCACCTTCCATGAACTTACCATAGAAAGAGAAGAAGCTGTCCTTAGCTTCCATCGTCGCTTCTCCACCATCGGTTGCTACACCTATGGCCGCCGCTATTTTGGCTCCAAGGATGGATGGCTTGTGACCCTTGACAAAATAGATCTTCAACCTCGCCTCTTCAACCCTGTCACAAAGGTCGAAATATCATTCCCATCCCTTTTCACCTTGATAAAGTCACAATATGCCCCTGACAGCTCCATCATGAGTTCTTTCAATGAAACTGTCTTTGACTTTATGAGTGATGAATTATGTGATATATATTTTCATAAGATCATTGTCTCCTCTAATAACTCCCATGGAACTATTGTTGTTATTTTTGGCATTAGAAAAGCGCTTGCTTTGGCAAGGTCAGAAGATCTGACTTGGGTTC
>NW_021532948.1:0-539 GCF_001605985.2 Dendrobium catenatum | reverse complement strand
GGGGCCATACACATCGTTCCTCAACTAAAGCAGTGGTATTTCCTTGTCCAAAATGCCCTCCTAACCCTCCACCATGAAGTTTTTTAATGATTTTTTCACGTAAAGAGCTTTGGGTAATACAAAGTCTAGTTCCTTTAAACAGAAATCCTTGTTGAATGGTAAATTGAGCAGAAGAGTCAGTTCCAGAAGCACAACATGATTCCCAAATAGTTTTGAAATCTAGGTCAGTAGCATAGCTATAATTTAAAGAATCAAGGGAAATTACAATTTGTTTGATAGTTATCAATAATTGGGCTCGTTGGCTTAAGGCATCAGCAACTTTATTTAAAATTCTAGCTTTATGTTTAAGATGAAATGTATATTCTTGCAAGAAAGATGTCCATTTAGCATGTCTTTGATTCAAATTTTTTTGTGATCCTAAGCATCGGAGAGCTTCATGATCAGAGTTTAGCACAAATTCTCTTTGAATAAGATAATGCTTCCAAATTTTAGGGCTTGAACAATCTCATAAAACTCAACATCGTAAGTAGAATATCGGG
>NW_021532947.1:0-620 GCF_001605985.2 Dendrobium catenatum | reverse complement strand
ACCTTCTTTGTGGTATTATCTCCAAGTGTAATTTTGCCTCCACTCCTGGCTTCCAACGTTATGAATTGAGTAGTATCTCCAGTCACATGCTTTGAACATCCGCTTCCAGGTACCATATGCTCTCACGAAGTCTTGTGTGAGAGCGACCCTGCAAAAATATCAAATGTTAGACCTAGGAACACAAACAATTTTGGGTTTACCTTTTAGCAATTTATAACAGATGCATGTATGATATGTCTAAGTTTATGCATCTTATTTCTCCACACCAAATGAGATTTCATCTTCAAAGTACAGGTCTGTGCTATATGTCCAACTAATCCACAATTATTACATTTAATATTAGGAAAAGTATTCCTTAGTCTTCTACCATTTGTTTGTCTTCTAAGGGATTCCATATATTTAGGATAAAATTTAGGATTTGTAAAATCTTCAAGTTTGGGGGGTATTCTATTATCCTCGACAGCTTTTATTGTCAACTTATAAAATAAATTCATGTCTTCCAAGATTCAATTTGTATAATTGATTCGATATATTTTGCTTTCTGATTCATCCTTAAATTTTTTAATTTTTTTTTCAAGATCAGCATAGGATGATTTTAAAATCTCGTGATTTTTATTCAG
>NW_021532946.1:0-535 GCF_001605985.2 Dendrobium catenatum | reverse complement strand
TCTGCCGTCTATGTCAAGAAGGTTCAACCAAAAATCTTCACGAACCTCGCCATCATTTCTCTGACGGGTGGCATCCTCGAAATCAGTGTGGTCTCCATAGTTCCCCCAGCAGACCAATATGAACACTATCATTTTGTCCTGGAGGCGCACGAAGCTCATCCGGGGGTGATCGACTTGGATGAGTCGAAGGATCAAAAGGGTAGTGGGAGTGGAATAATAGGAATTATTGGAGGAGCTGCGAAGGCACTCATTGTGGACCCATTTGAGAACGTTTTGGCTGGTATTCTAAAGAATATAGTGGAGATTCTAAACATCAAGAAGACTGAGGTGGATAAGGTGGTGTTCGTTGGTAAGGCATCAAGGTCGGAGAAAGTGAGGAATGCGGTGAAAGAGAGTTTTAGCAAGGCTGAGGTGTGGGAAGGGATAGATAATCCTGATGAAATTGTGGAGTACGGCGCTGCATATTTATCTTATGAGGATAAGAAGATCCTGATGTACTTGTCGAGTATTGCAAAAATTCCCCCAGACCCAGGTC
>NW_021532945.1:0-240 GCF_001605985.2 Dendrobium catenatum | reverse complement strand
TAGGACGACGAACTCCAAATTTACCGACAAGGGTATATCGAAAAGGAGAAGCAAGCTTAAGAACTTCATCATCAGAAATTAAAACAGCAGGAACTCCATTAAAGGTCGAAGTAGATAGAGATGAAACGATATCACCTACAGAACCGGCAAGCACATCTTTAAAAGATCTGGATTTAGATGGAGAGGTCGTATCAGCATCAATATTGAAAAAGCCTTTGTTCTGAACTTGAGTCTTCGAGG
>NW_021532944.1:0-211 GCF_001605985.2 Dendrobium catenatum | reverse complement strand
ATAAGATTAAAAAAAAAAATCTGAATAGTACAAATGAGGTTGGATTTATCTTGTTTTAAAAAATTAGTATTATAATATTATTAGTTATAAGGGTAAATTCTCCAACACATGATTTTAACAAATCTAACAATGGAATTTGGATACATGATATTGAACTAATATGTATAGTAACTCTGGCATTTGGATACCAATTAACTATTAATTATTATTT
>NW_021532943.1:0-244 GCF_001605985.2 Dendrobium catenatum | reverse complement strand
AAAAAATAGGATCCAGTAACGATTCCATAAACAAATATAGTATGTTTAAGAAACAAAAATGCCAAAGGAGAAGACGATTTAAAAAGTAAAGAAAAAACAAAATTACATAAAAGATAAGACAATCTCAAAATACCTATAAAAAACAAAGATAGGTATTTAAGATATTTTATCCAAAACCCAAATCTATAGCACCAAGCCAAATAAATAGAAAATACGTTGAAAAGCATTTCCGCCTTCAAGTCTC
>NW_021532942.1:0-233 GCF_001605985.2 Dendrobium catenatum | reverse complement strand
TTTTCTGTGAAATAAAGATACCTCCTTCTTCTTGATGTACTTCCATCCCAAGAAAGTAATGCATATGCCCCATGTCACTCATCTCAAAGGTCTTCATCATCTCAGATTTGAACGAGTTGATCATCCTTGGACTATTCCCAGTAATGATTAAGTCGTCTACATAGAGAGAGACAATGATAAGATTACTTCCTTTAACTTTCACATAGAGTGTTGGTTCACTTATACTCTTGGTG
>NW_021532941.1:0-938 GCF_001605985.2 Dendrobium catenatum | reverse complement strand
CTGAAGGTCTCGCCTCTCATCGTTGGCCAATGCTACCGTCCATCAGCCACCACTATTGTTTGACTTTACACTGCATTTATTTTACTGCAAGCCAAATAAAAAAAACTAATTATCTATATTTATGTTACACTCATCCAAATAATTCAAAACATTTCATGTATATTGCGTTCCTTTCACACCACATTCCATATTATTCTACATTCCTTTTTAGCAAACCAAACAACCCTTAATCGGTTTGTTTATGATTGAGATTGAATATATTTTTTTTCTCTTAGTATTATTCTTGTTGTGGATTGAGAAATTCGTGGTGGTAAAGTGAGAAGAATACACATATTTGCATGCACAAAAGTTCAGCGCAAAAATAGATGAAATATTAAATACCATAATTTTTATGTGAAAATTTTTGACAAAGAGAAAAACCATGGGGCCTTCCCAGTTGAAATAGTTCCACTAGAATTTGGATATATTGCAAAAGTCAATATGTCCTCCAATATGAGGATAGAGAGAATACAATGTACATAAGTTCTATCAATCTTTAAACAAGTATTCTTGGTGTAAAATTTTGGTGTTAGTAAGGAAGAACTTCGACGGAGGTTAAGAAGAATTCCAACCGTGGTCGAGCAGAACTTCAGCGATGGTTGGGAAGAATGTTGGCAATGGGAAAGAATGTCGGCAGTGGAGAAAAAATTTTGTGGTAGTCGGTACATTGACAGAAGTGCGGCGACTGTCAGTAGTCGGGAAGAAATGTAGTGGTGGTTGAAGGCAAGGGAGCTCTCCAAGTTTTCTCTCCATTTCTTCCTCATCTTTTTCTCTCTCGTTTATGTAAAGAATGAGGGCCTATTTATAAATTTTTTAGAGTGGCAATTGTAATAGCCCATATTTTAACCTTGCTAATTTTTTTATGGAGTCATTATAACTCTAAATCGTAATCCATCTTT
>NW_021532940.1:0-271 GCF_001605985.2 Dendrobium catenatum | reverse complement strand
ATCCACCCCTAGCATTTCTAATCCTATGGAAAAAAAAATCTTAACCTAAAGAAAAATACACTGGAAATAAATTAGGATGGTGCCACGAATGATATTATCCACCACTAGCACGTCTAATCCTAACGAACGGAACAATCCAATCATAAATGAAAAGAAAATTGCATTAAACTAGTACGGTACCATGAATGGCATTGTACACGACTAGCACGTCTAATCATATAAAAAGGAATAATCATAACCTAAAGGAAAATAAATCGCGATAAAACTAGGA
>NW_021532939.1:0-930 GCF_001605985.2 Dendrobium catenatum | reverse complement strand
GTCCTCCATCATAAAGCCATAACCTAATTAAGGTTGTCAAACCACTACTAAATTTTCATCACCAAATCACTGCGGTATCTCCATTGCCTAATTATAACCCTTTGATCTCTGTTGCCCAACTATTATCCTCCAACCATTGTAGCCTTCATATAATGATGCATATTGACTTTTTTCACTTGTTATCACCAACAACTTTAACAAATGTCAATGCCTACAATGTCGATGCATATTATATAATCCAATTATAAATCATGATCTCAACATCAAGATTTATGATGCACTTCTTGATTCTTAATTAATATCTTCACTTCAATGAAGAACGACCAAATAAAGACTAAAGACTATCGAAAACCTCTCACATGCTACATGACTCTTCCAACTATCAATATGTAATTCGTTATATACAGTTTGTGTTTATTATATTATATCTACACCATCCCTAATAACAGGTAATGGCATCATTTGAAAAAAATGACAAACACTAATAGAATTGTTGCAAGCTAGAATATACGCGGCGATAGAGTTAGTAAATTTCCGTCTTAGCGTTGTACAAATACCCAGCACACAAACAGAAAAGAAATGAAAACACCAGGATTTTTACGTGAAAACCGTGAAAGAAAAAAAATCACGGGGCCTTGCCCAGTTGAAATAGTTTCACTAGTGTTTTGTTTGAAATATAAGAGGCTGACTCGTCCACAAAGTTAGGACCATCAGGTTAAAATGAATCTCTTCTAAATTGAGATTCATTTACAAAGTTCAATAGAGTTCTAGTGTCGTTCTGAAGTTGAGTAGAATTCTGGCATCACTCGGGCGCCCGGAAAAATTCCGGCGTGACTCGGGCGTCGGGCAGAACTCCGACGTTAATCGAGGAGTTATTCCCTCCTATCCTTTTCTTCTCTTCTTCTTGCTTGGGTCCCCTCTCATGAGAAA
>NW_021532938.1:0-234 GCF_001605985.2 Dendrobium catenatum | reverse complement strand
CAATACAAAATTGAATTCGTTAGAAAATCTAATTTTTCAAAAATTTAAGTAAGCTTATAACTAAATCAAGTTAAGGGTATCATTCTAATATTTCTTTTAGGTACATACAATTTTAATATTATTATTGCAATCCTGATGTCTTATTATTATATATTTCTTTTTCAATGTAATTATCTTTGTACTTAAAGAAATTTGAGTTTGTAGATTATGAATTTTGAAAAGAACAACTTAAAA
>NW_021532937.1:0-252 GCF_001605985.2 Dendrobium catenatum | reverse complement strand
CTTAAAGCAGCTTTCTAGTACAAAAAAATAAAAAATTTTGTACTAAAAAGTTACTTAAAGAAGCAGTAAGAAAGCTATCCCGAACGAAGCCTAAGAGAAATGTTATTCAAAAGTAGTAACCTAAGATAATATTTGTAAGATTAATACCTATATTTTTCCTTTGATTTTGCTCAAAAATGATATAGCATTGAAATCCTATTTATTTTATTTTTTATGGCATTTTTATTAGCATTTTTAATTAACATATATATA
>NW_021532936.1:0-260 GCF_001605985.2 Dendrobium catenatum | reverse complement strand
AAAACGCTGAAAGGTTCTAAATACTATAATATTTAATTAAAAAAGTTTTTATTTTCTTGAAAGCCACCAGTAATTTTCGTCTAAAATTGGACCAAATAGTTAAAAGCAGACAAATCAGTTGAATATAAGACAAAATGAGAATAAAAAATAAAAGGTATTGAGTTGAAGTAAAAATATTACCGAGGTAAAATTGACGGATCCATGTGGTTCAGTTCTCCTCGTCGACCGATTTGCCCTTCAAGAAATGGGAAAACCAGAGA
>NW_021532935.1:0-303 GCF_001605985.2 Dendrobium catenatum | reverse complement strand
GCCAAACGAACGGAGAGCGAACCGAACGGCGAGGCAGCGATGATGAAAGGATTGGAGGTTGGACATGACTAACAGATGCGACTGGTAGACGCGACTAACGAATGAGTGAAAACATATGTGATGGACGACATAAGCGATTTAACATTGGATTTCATACGGACGGTAGTGATTTCCCGTGTCACTCAGGTTGTTCCCGGACAAATCGACCCTGTTTTACAAAAGGGCAGAAATTTATAACCAGAACCCGACCTAGTGTTGGGGTTAGGTTTTCAAGTCGTGTCAAATATTGACACCCCTAGTCAA
>NW_021532934.1:0-233 GCF_001605985.2 Dendrobium catenatum | reverse complement strand
GAGGAAAGATAAATGATCTGTTCCGCTGCATTTGATGTTTATAGTAGCTCTGTGTGCGTCTGTTTCTGTGTATAATGTTTGGAAGAAAGTTCTAAAACAAATTCCAAAGCCAGATCCTGGAATTAGTTCGGTCAATTTAAGTCTGGCCCACGACCCGATGCGAGCGGGACCCGTCCCGCTCGGGTTGGGTCGTGACATAAGAAGTCTCATACACCGCTATCTTGGATAGAGGT
>NW_021532933.1:0-247 GCF_001605985.2 Dendrobium catenatum | reverse complement strand
TGAAATTCAAAGGCAGTGGGGAAGGTTCGGAGAATTCAAGCTTACGACGCTGGGATATGATTATTTTGTTTGTGTTTTTACTTCTGTTGAAGCGAGGGATGCTGTTCTTTGTGGAGGTCCCTGGTTTATTGGTGGTAATATTGTGGGATTGGATAGATGGACGCCGAATTTCTCCCCGGCATCGATGGAAGGTCTTTCCTCTCCGGTTTAGATAAGGTTACCTAATCTCCCTCTTCAATATTGGGAT
>NW_021532932.1:0-202 GCF_001605985.2 Dendrobium catenatum | reverse complement strand
CCGACCTACTATTTAAGGCATACTACGAGACCAAATGTAGTAGCCTCGAATCATAAATCTAGGTTGGGCTTAGTACTCTACGAAACACCAAGACCCGTGTCCTAGCTAATGCAGTACAAAACCTAGACTTACTCCGGCCTGGATTGGGAAGCCAACTAACCACCTAATCACTTTAAACCATGCTATCAAGGCAGTTATGAAA
>NW_021532931.1:0-279 GCF_001605985.2 Dendrobium catenatum | reverse complement strand
CTTGGCGGTTGTAACACCTCAATGAACTATCCCTAAGACACACTAATACAAAGTGATACTATCACTTGGTGTGGAAGCTAGTACACTTATCAAATGTTTCAAATATGGTGATGATAATCTAATTAATACAATATAATATCAATCACAGATTTTCAACCATGTATGTATAATAGAAAATAAACTATAGAAAATAAGATCATAAAGAATACGCCATATTTTATAGTGGTTCGGTAAACCATGGCCTATGTCCACTCCCTAGAGTCACCTACACTAGGTATT
>NW_021532930.1:0-257 GCF_001605985.2 Dendrobium catenatum | reverse complement strand
TCAACCGGAGGGGTTCACAAATATTTTCAAATTCCATTCAGATGTCAGAAAATCTAAACTCCACAAAGTCCAAATCCAAAAAAAACCAAAATCCTAGAAAACTCCACAAAAATCTCAAAATCTCAAAAATCCCAAAAATATTCAAAATTGAAATCATTCATCCGTACTTAAAGCAAAAACCATCCACCCTCCGCAACAGTCTACCAGGGTGGACAAATTCAAAATAAACTCTAGCTCACAAAGAGCCAAATGCCTAG
>NW_021532929.1:0-254 GCF_001605985.2 Dendrobium catenatum | reverse complement strand
AGACGAACATAATGAAAATTTTCAAAATTTGTTTGTATGAAAAGGAACCCCGATGAATAGAATGAAAATTTCAAATTTCTTCTGAATGAAACATCGGGATGAAATTGGACCTCACATTTCATGCTCTGGAAGGCATGTACAAACTGTGTTCAGATAGTATAATCAATACTTACAAAAAAATTTTTTGAGTGAGAACAGACTCGACAATTTCATACTAATGAAAGCATGAACGAACTATGATCATCCCGTATAAT
>NW_021532928.1:0-2366 GCF_001605985.2 Dendrobium catenatum | reverse complement strand
TGCAAAGAATAACAATATAAAATGACAATGCCACTTTAAGGAAAAATAGAGATGAGTAGAAGATTACCCTAAGAAGTACAGACTTGCTACAATAACTAATCTATGTCCCTCGAATATTGACAATCATTGTGAGCAAAATAAAAAAAAAAAATAAAAAAAACGACGACAAAACCAACAGTACATCCAAACCTATGAATAAATGTTTGAAACCAAGAACGTACAAATGATTGTATCAAACCCACTGAACAAAATTGGACTAGAAGACTATAAAAATAAAGAATGTGTCATATTCCATAATCCATATCATCATAGGAATGTTAAAATAATTAAACTAAAGTAAAAAAAACAACTTCAAAATAAAATAATAAAGCATGCAATCCTCGAAGTATCAAACTATTGAATTGCTTGTCACAGTACCCTAGATTTGAATTTGCAATGAGTATAAACCATTATATATCCATTAAATTTGCTTTGGTTGGGAAAATTTGGTTATGATGAATTTAGAATTTGATATTAATTAAGTAGGTCAAAATATAAATATCGTGCCTCCTACAATGTGTCCAGACCAGACACGGAGACCCGAATTAAAGAGGCGGTAAAAGACGGTTAGACGGCTGATTAAATTTCAATTACTAACTAACTATTTCCAATACATCAAAAGAGCCTCTAAAACCTCAAAATTTGAAACAAAGTTAAATATTAAAATACCTTTCTTCTGGTGCACCTACGATATACATTATCTTCTTTATACTCATTTTAGTTAATTGAATTATAAATGTAAATATTTTTCAATAAGAAGAGCGAGTCAGAATAGAACTCAGTGTGTAAATCATGCATCTAAATTACAGTAACACAAGGCTTTGAAACAATATGCATACTCATTTCCAAACATAATTAATTTGTTTGCTCATTTCCAATGTAAATATCGTGCCTCCTATAATGTGCCCCAACCCTACCAATCCATTATACAAATGACCCCAAGCACAGAGCAATAGGCACCATTCGAAGGGAAATATAATTGGACGAGAATTAATTTAGAAAAAAAAAATTGAAATATATAACTTCAGGATTCATGTCAAGTACATGAAAAGAATGCACAAGAAAGGTGTCACACCCCAATTTAAACTCTACAGCTCTGTGCTTGAGGTCATAATACTTTTGTTGGTGATCCTGAGTAGCTTTTAAACTATCTATGATTACTCCGATTTTCTCTGTTGCTTCATCAACTAGCTCTGGACCCATTAGTTGTCTTTCTCCTACCTCCACCCAAGTAAAGGGAGTAATACACTTTTTTACTATAAAGTGCTTCATATGATGTTATTTGTATACTTGATTCATAGCTATTGTTGTAGAGAAATTCTATTAATGGCATGTGATCTTCTCAGCTACCCTTGAAATCCAAAACATATAATATTAATAAGTCTTCAAGTACTTGAATAGTTCTTTCAGATTTATCGTCAGTCTGTGGATGAAAGCTGTACTGAAATGCAAATTTGTACCCAAGCTTTCATGAATGCTCTTCCACAGCCTAGAAGTAAATCTAACGTCTCTATCTGAGACAATAACCTTTGAAATACCGTGCAATCTGACAATTTCTTTCATATATAGCCGTGCCAATTTGTCTACTGAATGTTTGCTTGATAGGCAAAAAATGAGCTGATTTTTTCAATGTATCAATAATCACCCAAACGATGTCATGGCCTTGTCTAGATCGGGGAAACCCAATAACAAAATCAATTGCAATTTCTTCCCACTTTCACTCAGGGATAGGTAGTGATTGCAGTAATCCAGTAGGTCGCTGATGTTCAGCTTTCACAATTTGAAATGCTTCACACTTGGCTACATATTTAGCAACATCTTTCTTCATACTGGCCACCAGAATATTACTTTCAAGTCTTTATACATCATGGTACTACCTGGATAAATAGTATAACTAGAATGATGAGCTTCTTTCAAAAATATCTTTCTTAAATCCAGATCATTGGGTATCCACAATTGGAATTTGTGTCGAATGATTCCATCAACATCAACAGAAATATCGGGTCTTTTCCCTGACTGGACCTGCTCCATCAATTTTGAAGATTCACTACTAAGCTTTTGAGCTTCTTTGATACAATCAGTTAAAATGGGCTTTACTGTCATCTGATGCAAATATTCCACATTTTTTAAATCTCTAATCTTTAATTGCAGATTTTTCATTCCCTTGATCAATTGAACCTCTTGAGTATGTGGGCTCCGAAAATTCGGCCCCGGCCTCCGCTCGCTTTTCTTTTTATTCGGCGAGAGAGTTTTAACTGATAAGTTCTGAGGTAAATTATGGAAGGCAGACGGGTTTGTAGATAAGACACTACCCAGAGATTTCACTC
>NW_021532927.1:0-285 GCF_001605985.2 Dendrobium catenatum | reverse complement strand
CAGTGAACTCGTCCCATGTGATCTCAGCATTGGTCTTCCCCTGGAATTTCTCCCTCTGCTGTCCGATCCACCATCTCTCCGTTTCACCCTCAAACAGGAACACAACCAATGGTACTTTTCGATTTCCCGGACACTGCATGCTGTCAAAAATCTTTTCTATCCTCAGAATCCAATCCTCAGCAGTCTGGGGTCCCACACCTCCCTTGAACAACGGAGGCCTCAGCTTATGAAACATCTGCATATGTCTATCCACTTCTTCCTCTTTGCTACCACTCATTTTGCTCT
>NW_021532926.1:0-448 GCF_001605985.2 Dendrobium catenatum | reverse complement strand
ATCCAGCACGCACACAAATAAGAGAGAGGGTGTAGCGTTTATAAGAGACACCATAGTTTTTATGTGGAAACCCCTGAAAAAGGTGGAAAAATCACGGGGCCTGGCCCAGTTTGAATGAACCCACTAGTATTTACAGTCGATTACAAATGAGGACCTTCCTTGGGAGAAGGTCTTGGCTCGATGTCACAAATGTATATTATATAGAGCTCATTACATGGTGAGAGTTAGAATAATCAACATAGACATATTTGTTTGGTCGGCAGGACTTTAGTCGATAGAATAGAGGTCGGAAAGATTGTAGTAGGCAAGAGACCGGGGTCAGAAAACCATTGTCTGGCAATGGATGTTAGAAGGATCGTAGTAGGAGACGGAGGTCGAAAGGACCATATTCGGCAGTAGACAGGGGTCCGAAACACCGTAGTTGTAGGGCGGTACTCCGGTAGAACTA
>NW_021532925.1:0-210 GCF_001605985.2 Dendrobium catenatum | reverse complement strand
CTTTTAAAGCATGTCCAATTTTGCCACACTCAGAATAAATCTTAGATACCCCTTCATACTCCACTTTTTGATAAAATTCTCCAGCTAAACCCTTCACCCAAACACCTTGTGGAAGCTTCATATTAAGAGGAATGCGTACACAAACCCGAGCAAATTCCCTTCTACTCCACTTAAACATATTCCCATCAAGAAGATACAGCTTGCCAACCA
>NW_021532924.1:0-434 GCF_001605985.2 Dendrobium catenatum | reverse complement strand
GACGATATGAATATCGGCCTGGCCGATGTGGGCAAAATAGAAATTCTAAGTCTCTCAAGTGTGTGTGTGTAGGGTTACTTAGCTTCAGTCTCTTGACCATTATAAGTGGACTCAAAAGGTAAAAAAGTACAGACTGACTCAACCCTAAACCTACGCAATCCTGAACTGGCTTCTTCTTGATCGGCTGATCTTCGATTCCTGAAAAGTTAGAAGAAACAAGCAGTCCAAGAGAAACAATGTTTTTCAATCATCAAAACATAAGCCATGAAAAAATAGATTTGTAATAATCTCCCCCTTTTTGATGATGGCAAACACAAGTAGGAAAATATTTTAAAAAAACAGGTTCATTAGAAAATCAAAGTTACAACAGCTTTTTCCTACCACACCCTACTCCCCTTTTTGTCATCACAAAAAGAGGGTCCAGAAATAAAAGA
>NW_021532923.1:0-356 GCF_001605985.2 Dendrobium catenatum | reverse complement strand
GGACAGAGAAGGAGATCGGGATTTGGTCGGAGCAGTGAAGGGCGACGGGAGAGATCGAGAGCAATGGAAGGAGTTTTGGTCGTGGTCTCCCTGAAGGCTTGAGCTCGTCTACCTCTTATAGACACGAACGAGAGGCGATCGAGAGCGAAATGCGGGATTTGGGCTGGATTTCCGCAGGGATCGTGGGAAGCGACGCGAGCGGCGCCGAGTGCATAGTAATTCAGCGGGATTCTTGGATCCGATGGCCAAGAGGTATGTACGCTGGATTCATGGCTTCTTCTCCTCTTGCTCTTTCGGGTTTCATCCGGAGGTCAACAAATGCCCCCCAACAAATGTGGTACGCGACTAGAGCGAAT
>NW_021532922.1:0-551 GCF_001605985.2 Dendrobium catenatum | reverse complement strand
TCGATCTGTCATACGTATCACAATCACATCAGCAATCGGTCCTACATGTCACTGCCACGTCAGTGATTCATCCTGCATATTACTATCACATCATCGATCCGTCCTGAATGTCAATGCCACGTCATCGATCCCATCCTGGGTGTCACTGACATGTCATCGCCGCATCCTACGTGTCGCTGCCACGTCAGAACCACAAAAAATCCTTGCCTTCATCAAGATTCAAACCCAAGACCCTGGGCATGAACGACAGAAGTTTTACCACTCATCCACCAATGAAAAATTGATATAACAATCGCTATTTTCTATTTAAATTATAGTTTATAGAACGTGTTTTGGTTAAATTTGGGTCCGAAAAGGCCAAATTGCATGTTTTTGGAGTCTTAGGAACCGTTCTTCGACGTTCCAGATTCAATTTTGGCACTTTGAAGGCCATTCGAGACATCTATGCTCTAGAATTTTTATATCACCCAAGAAATACCCCACATGATGCGACACATATTTTCAGACTTCTAGAGCTTCGAAATCCAAAAATAGGGGGGGGGGGGGGAAAG
>NW_021532921.1:0-212 GCF_001605985.2 Dendrobium catenatum | reverse complement strand
AAAAATTGGTATTCCTATCACTGTAGATGCGTTAACTGCTACAAAATCTAGGCTTACCTATGCCAGGATATGTATCCAAGTTTCCAGATCCTCTTCTTTTCTGGAGACCGTTCCCATCTCCATTGAAGATGTTGTAATTCATCTCAAAATCCAATGTGAATGGAAGCCCACCCCTTGTTCCACTTGCAACTCCTTGGCCCATCCTTCCTCAC
>NW_021532920.1:0-225 GCF_001605985.2 Dendrobium catenatum | reverse complement strand
AATAAAAGAAAAAAAATATTTTTAATTTCTTCTTATTATTAAATTTTTATTATATTGAATTATATTTAATCATCTTTATCATTTTATTTATTCCCATATAGGTCTTATTTTTTTATGGAAATAAATTACGGTTTCAGGCATGGATTAAAAGAAATGAGGGAATATTTAAAAATCCAATTTGTGTCCCCATTAAAAAAATTTCAGACTCCGCCATTGCAGATGCTC
>NW_021532919.1:0-300 GCF_001605985.2 Dendrobium catenatum | reverse complement strand
GGGTCCGGGCAGCCGCGGGCGGTCCGCGGGCAAGTAGGGCAGCTCCTCAAACAGGCGGGGCAGCGCGGGCAATTCAAGTTAAACAGGTTCGCGGGTCGACCCGACAACCCGCCAGGTCAACCCAAACCCGACCCGTTTTCAAATGGGTCGAATCCGTGAACCTGAACCTAACCCGTTTTGAAATCGGGTCGGGTTCAACCCGGATTTTTCGGGTCGGATTTTCGTGTCGTGTCAAATATTGGCGCCCCTACCTTTGAGTATAAAAAGGGTTATTTGATCCAAAGTAAACTATCACACATA
>NW_021532918.1:0-287 GCF_001605985.2 Dendrobium catenatum | reverse complement strand
CTCCATCTGATGATCTGGATCCCTCGTTGTTTTAGTTTGTACTTTGTGTTGCTTGTTTCCTGTCTTTTTATAGTGTGCTTGTTAGTCTTTTGTGATGTTTTTCTTTTGTTTATGAACCCTCTTTTTGTGATGACAAAAGGGGGAATAGGGTGTAGGAAAAAGCTGTTGGGTTTTGGGTTTGGTTTTGGGTTTGTAACTTTTAATATTCTAATAAAACCTTTTTAATTTTCCTACTTGTGTTTGCCATCATAAAAAAGGGGGAGATTGTTGCAAATCTATTTTCATGG
>NW_021532917.1:0-265 GCF_001605985.2 Dendrobium catenatum | reverse complement strand
ACAAATTGATTTAACTCTTCTTACATAGCCAAAATCCAAAATTCATTCGAAATTGTTTGATCAATATTTATGGGTTTTATGGTTGAAGTAAAGACTGAATGATTTACTTCTTTGTTTAGTCCACGCTTTGTCCTTAAAGCCTCACTAGGTTCACCAATTATTAATTCGTTTGGGTGGTTTTTAGAAAATCTCAAATCTCTAGGCAAAGGGTTTTCTATCTCCAAATTATCTTCCAAATTATCTTCCAAATTTATTTTATCAATCT
>NW_021532916.1:0-301 GCF_001605985.2 Dendrobium catenatum | reverse complement strand
TTCCCTTGAGAGGATTCGGCTAGCAGTAATGGGAAAAGGGGTTAATGCAAAGCATTAATGCCTGCTAACGTGAGATAATTATTTAATGCTCTTGGTTCCTGAATTCCAGCTCTAGTATTAGGAAACTACTAAAAGCCTAGGTATGAAGGAAAATCCGGCTCAGGGAAATTATGGGGATTTCAAATTATTTCCTAAGTGAGAGATTAGATTAGGAAATAATTTCGGCTAGGCTGAACTTAAGTGGAATTCATGGCATTTAATTCATAATGCCAATTTGAATTTTGAATTTGAAATTCAAATA
>NW_021532915.1:0-210 GCF_001605985.2 Dendrobium catenatum | reverse complement strand
GTGCCTGATCAAGCTAATTTTGTGATGATGTATCAGTATTTATATTTTTCACAGTCACAAAGTTGAATGATTATTTATGTTCGGATTCCTCACATAATAATCTCCAGCATAAGAGCTAACATCATAGTTATGAGCAGGTGATGGGTATATGTATAGAATAATTTTTGTCTTCATATGAATAGAGATTTCATTTCAATTTTATATTCACTT
>NW_021532914.1:0-1332 GCF_001605985.2 Dendrobium catenatum | reverse complement strand
TGTCAAAAACATGTTTAATTTCAATCTCCCAAAATTGAAGACCTCGTAGACTTATATTTAAAAAGTAATTAAATAAATTCATAAAATACTTAAATTGAAATTAAGCCTAACACTAACCTAACCAGGGTTTAGAAACATTATGTTTTTGTAGATCTCCCTGAGACCTTTCCAATGAGCCTAAGAAAACCTAAATTGGACAAGTGTACAGGGAGTTATGAATTTTTGAAGTTCCCTTAAATTTCTGGATTAATTAATCCGACGATTACACAGTCAGCAGGCCTTTACACGCGTCGCGCGCTGATTGGCCAAGCAATCATTGGCGCTAACCGTTAACAGTCGGGTTAACCACAGCCATTGGATGGAGGATCAAACGGCTGGGATTAAAGGCGCTCTGATATCGTAGGATCTAATCTGAGCCGTTGATCGAGATCAACGACTGAGATTTTGTCTTCAACCTCCCGCTCGTATCCAAGACCGCAGAGGTTCTCCGGCTTGATCTGGGCGATCCCGCCGGCAAACTCTGATGAAATTTCACAGGGAGGATCAGGACGGTGGAAATCTTCACTCCAACGGTGGAGATCCGTTGGGGTGAAGGTTTCCTTCACACTTGACCGAACTACCTAGGTAAGGAGCTCGGGATGGAGGGATTACCGCAGAGAAGGCCTCAACAAATGAGCTTCTCTATAAGGAAGCTTTAGGGGATGATGATGAACTGCTCTCCTTCAGACGTCGGGACCAGAGGACGGCCAGAGGTGCGACTTCGAGCGGGACGCCAAAAGCTTTCACGGCCGCTTGCTCGAACGGAAGGAGGGATCAATCTGGGAGCTCGGAGGAAGCATCTGGGAGTTCTGGGGATCGATTGAGAATGAATGTCGATGTCTCTGGCGGTCTGGCGAGCTCGAGGGTATTCGGCCACCTTTCGAGAGCTTGGACGACCGAGATTGAGCTGGAGAGGGCTAGGATCGCTGCAAGGTGGATGATGGCGACGTCCTGGGGAGATCATGGGGATCAAACCGGTGGATAGTAGCCTTGAACCAGAAATTGTCTGGGGGGGACCACCGGAACTCAATTTCCATTGGCTTCGACCGCCGCCGGCCATGGTCTGGGTCAGGTTGACTGGGGGAGGCCGATGGGGACGTGCTGGAGCCAAAGGTGGAGTCAATTTGGTATGGGAAGGTCTGGATTGAACTGGTGGCTGGGTTGGACCCAAACCTGCTCGGTTCGAGTCGAATTGAAAACGATCCAGGTCAGGTCAGAGCCTGGGTTTGGTATGGGAGATAGGTCTGGGTCTGTTGCACCCATTGAAAGTGGCAATTGGATCCAATTTGGTCT
>NW_021532913.1:0-274 GCF_001605985.2 Dendrobium catenatum | reverse complement strand
TCAGATTCATCAGAGACTGAAAAGGAAGAAGAAGTCATCAATCTTTGCTTGATAGCAGATAGTATATATAGATCAATCAGATCAAGAAGAGGTATGTGACTTAAGTTATGATGAATTATTTGAAGTTTCTAAACACATGTATGATGCATATAGGAAAATGAAAAAGAAGCATGCTAGTGTAAGTCTAGAATTTGAAGAATTTAAGAAAGAACATGAAATCCTTAGGAAAGATCATATTTTAATAGATGACAACCACATGAAATTACTTGATGAA
>NW_021532912.1:0-241 GCF_001605985.2 Dendrobium catenatum | reverse complement strand
GACAAGGAAGAGGAGCAATTTAGAACTTTCAACAAATTAATTTAAGAGGATAGAACTAATCTTATTGTGTTGCCAATTCGTTCTTAGCATCCTGGGTTTATTGTTCAGAAGGTACTTATCAGACGGAAGGATTTGCCGGAGTACGAAGCCCCATGGGAGCCATATGAGATGATCAGTAGATCGTTCCCATCTTCCACCTTGAGCACAATGCTTTTTTTTTGGGGGGGGGGGGGGGGGGTTT
>NW_021532911.1:0-209 GCF_001605985.2 Dendrobium catenatum | reverse complement strand
TGCAATAGGGGGCCATTCAGGCGTACAAAAGACATACAAGAGGCTAGCTGGGGAGCTGTACTGGAAGGGGATGCATAAAGATGTAGAGGAGATGGTAGCCAGATGTGAGGTCTGTCAAAGGAGTAAGTACCTAGCTATGTCACCAGGAGGATTAATACAGCCTTTAGCTTTGCGGGTAGAGTATGGGAGGAGATCTCTATGGATTTCAT
>NW_021532910.1:0-241 GCF_001605985.2 Dendrobium catenatum | reverse complement strand
TGGCATGCCCAGACATGCTCTTCGCCCAGGCCTCCTCCGCCTTCTCCAGTGGATATCGAGAGTCAATCACCGTTCTCAGCTTGCCTTCCCCAACCAGTCCCACAATGAAGCTCAAGTCCTTCCCTTGCGGCGAAAGCATAAGTGGCACAATCTGCTTCTTAGAGAAGGTCAGTTTCTGCAAAAGTGAAGTCATCATCACCTTCATCGTAGGAGTTATATCTACCACCTTCCCTTTCTCTGC
>NW_021532909.1:0-360 GCF_001605985.2 Dendrobium catenatum | reverse complement strand
ATTTCGGCAAATTACAGTAGCAGTTTTTTGCTAAAAAACAAGAAGTTGCTGATTTTAGACCCCAAAATCCTAATTTTGTTAACCTACAGACTCCGGATTGTGATGGCGGGCAAAAAAGTGGATGCCTTGGAGGAAAGACTTGAAGGAGAGATGAATCAAATCAAAGCGATGGTGGAGAAAAGGATTTCTTCAATGGAGGGATGGAGGGACAACTCGCCGATCTTCGAGATATGATGAAAAAAATGTTAGAAATTCAAAATCAAACCACAGCTTCAGCGACAAAAGGGAAGGAAGGAAAAAGTACGAGTTCTGAAATTCGTAGAGAGGAAGATGAGGTGGAAATCATGGAAGGAGAGGGAA
>NW_021532908.1:0-273 GCF_001605985.2 Dendrobium catenatum | reverse complement strand
TTTTTGTATTTGAAAGCTACTTTAAGAAGCAACAAGAGAGTCGTCCCAAGCAAAGCCTTAATCAAAATAGCCTATCACACTCTTTTTATTTGGAGGATTATATGCATGAACCAAACAGCAGCTAGAGATGTAGGCTTCTTTTGAGGCGTCTTTCTTACTGCTTCTTAAAACAGTTTTCTAATACAAAAATTAAATTTTTATATCAGAACATGATTTAAAAAAGTAAGAAAGCCGTTCCAAACAAAGCCTAGCCATTCTCTGAGACAGTTAATT
>NW_021532907.1:0-569 GCF_001605985.2 Dendrobium catenatum | reverse complement strand
GCTATGTACAAGTATTATACACACTATGTATGAGTTTGTACACACAATATACAAGTTTATACACACTATATATAAGTTTATACATGCTATGTACAAGCATTATACACACTATTTATATGTTTGTAAAAACTATATATTAGTATTATAAAAACTATGTATAAGTTTGTAAATGCTATCTTCAAGCATTATACACCCTATGTACAAGTTTATACAAGTATTATAAAAGCTATGTACAAGTTTATGCGAGCATTATACACAATATATACAATTTATATATTTTATGAATAAGCGTTATACACACTATTTACAAGCAATATACAAACTATATAAAATTTTATTCAAACATTATATGCATGCTTTGTACAGGCATTATACAGGCTATGTACAAGTTTATACATGGTATGTTCAAGTTTTATACAAACTATAAACAAGTTTATACATGTTATGTATAAGTTTATACAAGCTATGTATAAGGATTATACACACAATGTAAATGTTTATACACGCTATATATAAGCATTATACAGACTATGTATATGTTATGTATAAGCATTATACACAATATGTAT
>NW_021532906.1:0-236 GCF_001605985.2 Dendrobium catenatum | reverse complement strand
TGATTTCTGACATTACGATAGTGATTAAGACTATCTATCTTAGTTAGCAATGAAGACTTCTCGAGAATAATTTTCCCTTGTCGACAATAAAGGTCGATAATAAGGATTTTTTTTCCCTTTTTTTTTGAGACTTCCTTCTCGGTTTAAATAATCGACTAAGCCAAGTCTTAAAAAAAGACTCGAATCGGGTGGCTAGGGTACACGCAGAGTCGCACGATTCATGCCTTTAAGTCATA
>NW_021532905.1:0-3333 GCF_001605985.2 Dendrobium catenatum | reverse complement strand
TTAACTATTAAGGAGATTAAAAATTATGTGATGGCTTAATTAGTAATCTCACCCTGCAAGTATAAAGGGAGACGTAAATAGAGGAGTTCTAAGAAATACCTTTAAAGGCAGCTTTTGGCATCATTGAGCTTTATACAGAGCAAAAATGGGGTTTGTAGTCATGGGCAAAGACCAATTGTTTTGACTTGTATCTAAGAAGGTATGACATCAGGTCCAATAGTTCTTATACATAAATCTCCATTTTAGCTTGGGAGAGGTGCCCATCGAAATGAGAATAGGAGAATGATCAAAAGAGAGACGCTCAAGACATTGAAGTGCAAAGTAGGAAATTATTAAATTCATATGATATTACATAAAGCTCTATCAAACAAAAATCTGAAAGAGCTGTCCACCTATTGATTGAAGCTTCGTTTGGGGCGGCTTTCTTTCTGCTTTTTAAAGCAGTTTTTTAGTACAACAATTTTAATTTTTATACTAAAAAGCTATTTTCAGAGGCATAAAAAAGTCGTCCCAAACAAAAACTGAATTAGCTCAGAGAAATTGTTCAAGAAATCTAGAGTCAAGAGTATAAAAGTTAAAATTAGCCAATTTGCAAAGGAAATGTAAGTGCCAGCTGCCTTTTTTACGACAATTCTTACACAATTTAAACCCACCAAAATCAACCATGGATCAGTGTTAGAGGAACAAATGTTGTTGATTGATTCCTAAAGAGACTTTCTTTTCATTTCATGGATCTAATTGTTGTATTAGCAAAACAAACCAAAAAATTGGTAGAAGTTCATAAAATCAATCATACAGGAACAAACTAGGGTTCATCCATGAATAAATTAGGAGTGGACAACAAGAGATGAAAATTTATTTTTTAGTATTATTGTAACACTTTAGCCTAGCTAGTTCTTGTAATATGTTTCCCTCGAATATGACTTTTAGTTTCACCATAATTGGAAGCATAAAAAGATTCATAAGGCAACTTGGACTTCGGTTTTTTTGCGGCATTTTGAGGTTATGTTTGGGATGGCTTTCTTACTGCTTCTTAAAGTTGCTTTTTAGTATAAAATTTTTAATTTTTTTACTAAAAAGCTGCTTTAAGAAGCAGTAAGAAAGCCGTTCCAAACAAAAAGCAACTTTAAGAAAAAAATAACTTCTGCGTGGGTTTGTAATTAGGTTTGTAATTGGGTTCTATCCCTTGCCCTTTTTCTATCGTTTTAAGTTCCATGCTTTTCATTTTGGGGCTCTTCGAGTTATTTTGGCCTAATTCCTTTCCTTTTATTTGTTCTTATTGTTTGTAAGTTGGTCTTCTTTTTGTGTTGCACTAATTTTTCTCATTTAGATCAATGAAATTGAGCCTCGCCCTTATTATTCCCAAAAAAAAGCTTGGAATTGGGAGATTTAGGATGGTTAATGGCTTCCCCTGCAAAGGTGTCATAAAGAGGACAAGGAGATAGCATCCATCACATAAATCAGTCTGCTTGATAGTGATAAATTTTGATAGCATGGTAGTGGGGATCTGAATTTTAAGCCTAGCAAACGTCAATCTAGCTTTCTTCTACGTAAGAAGATCAATGATAATGATTTAGGTTTCATTTAAAACGGTTTTTTTAGTGATTCTTGAATCAGTTTTGTAGTATAAAAATTTTAATTTTTATACTAAAAAATGAGACCAATCAGAATGTGCCACCTCATCTGGCACCGAACGGTATCGAGTACCGGTACCGAGCAAAATAATGACGTGACACATTTTAATTGGTCTTCGGATATCGTTCGGATCCGCACAGAATAATTTTTACTCCTTTGGATATAAAGCCTAAGTGAACTTGCTAAACTATATTGGTCAAAAAGATTTCGAAAATTCATCTTGAAGTCATTATCCATGGTGGAACTTGAAGTTGGCTTCTTTTGTTATATAATCAAACAAAATCTCACAATAACTACTCCTAAACAGTTTAATTCTTTTGTTTTCCTTTCAATTGAGATTACTACTATCATTGCTCATAAATAAGATCAAAATTTTTGGATTTGAGGATTGATAATTTGAAGGTTAATATTATATAAGAGTTTTCTTTCTTAATCTAAAATTGTTTGATCAAGCTCTTTGTAAATAATCTTTTTAAATGAATTATTCAAACTTAAGCACCTCTCCATTCTCACATCATTCAAAAAGATCTAAATTATCTTCAAAGAAAAAATATTTTTGAATCAAATATAAGGAACGGTTAAAATATTTTATAAAGTTGATTGTGAATTGTTGTATTGAATTTTTTTTCATCAAGAAAAAAAAAATCAATTGTATTTATTTTACACTTATTCAAATAATTTTAAATATTTTTAATATATTACATTCTTTTTATAATACATTCTATTTTAGATAATTTATTTGAAGAGAGAAATTGCATTTTAACTTTATTTTGTTCTTATTGATCTTCATTTATAAATAAATAAAGAAATAAACTCATTTATAAAAGCTATCACTCAGCATTTTAAAAATTTATAAATTAGAGCTAATTTTGAAAGCTCAAGCTTAACTCAATTGTTGAGTTATATTTTTTTAATTTTAAATTAAAATTTTTAGTTTTTTTTATTCGACATGCTTATGAGTCAAGTCAATTGAACTCAAGTTTATTTAATATAAGAGCTCAAGTATAAGCTTGAGCTTGTACTTGTGGCTCAATAAATTCGACTTGTGAACTCGTTAATAAGTTCTAGCTGACTCGCATCACTAACACCTTGACCAAAACTTTATTATTATTTTTAGCTTTTAAAATTTAAACAATTATAAAATTCCTTTAAAAATCTGAAGTTCCCCTCAACAAGCAGATTATTATGTGCAGGGTTCGAACAGAGAATCATTCGGTTTTATGACTGTGAACGATAAAAGTATAGTGATGAAGAGTAATGTCTAAACTCTTAAACGTAATAATTTCTTATCAATGGCAAATTATTACGTCCGGTCATCTGATGTCCGGACATCCAATCCAGACGCGCAACGTCACCCAAATATACTGGGATCCGATGCATTTTGGTGATATGGCGTATCTGAATTGGTGTCCGGACGAATTCTTGCCCTTATCAACAAGCCTGATGCATTGTTACACCGTTTCCGAATAAAAAAATCACTTTTTTACATTGATATTACAATAGTGAAACACTATAAATTGAATGAGAGCCGTAGCATCTAAGCCATTTAACTGTTTCTCTATCAAAAAAAACTTCATACAGTCAAATAATCCTTTTCTTTTTTTCGGAAAAAAAAAAAAAGGACCCGTCAAAATTTGGATATATTTTCAGTTAAAAGATAGTATGAATTTCCAGAAACCCATCGGGCCAGCAATTACG
>NW_021532904.1:0-276 GCF_001605985.2 Dendrobium catenatum | reverse complement strand
CATCTCAGAATCAGCCCTGGAGGGGAATTTCATGAAGGGGTTCAAACCGGAAATACAAACAGCTGTCAGAGTGCTGGAGCCAAGAAACTTAGGTAAGGCTATGAAGCTTGCACAATTGGTGGAAGATCAGAAGAGATCATAAGAGATCAGAAAGAGGAGCTCGAAGTAACTACTCAGGGGGATCGTACAGGATGACTACTACTGTATTACCCTCCAAGGGGGTAGCCCCAGGGAACCAAAGGGAGGTGCCCAAGGAGAGATCTGGTGGAGGAGGAA
>NW_021532903.1:0-203 GCF_001605985.2 Dendrobium catenatum | reverse complement strand
TATAAAGCTATATGGATAATTGAAAAATACAAAAAAACATATTTAGAATAATGCATTAGAGATCATTATATATTTCCTACATAATAAGACTTTTCATGCAAACTGATAACAACTATTTAGAAAATTTATTTAATAAGTAAAATTACAAAATTAGAAGATGGACTCACAGACGTTTATAGAGTTTGTCTTCTCAAAACACAAAA
>NW_021532902.1:0-217 GCF_001605985.2 Dendrobium catenatum | reverse complement strand
ACAACCGCGCTGGTCGTAATAGATCGACTTGAATGCTCGGGGGAATAATAGAGCTTCACTATATCAACTGCACCCATCCATCTCCTCTATCCCACTTTTGCAATGAGATCTTCCCTTGAATATGCAAATTGGTTAATTACCTAGTATAGAGATATGGAAAGACTAGAGATTTCATTGGTGAATCACAAAGACACTAAAAACATGTTATTAAATCAGT
>NW_021532901.1:0-276 GCF_001605985.2 Dendrobium catenatum | reverse complement strand
TACGGGATGATATCAGTTCGTACGGGACGATCAGATAACTATCTCCTATTAAGATCAAATGGAATGAATAGGAACTGGCTAGAAAAATTTTCCAAGTCCTATTCGTCCGGTACAAAATTTAATATCGTCCAGGACGATTTTCTCTCTGTAAGAATTTTGTCCAGACGAAATTAATTATCGTCAGGGATGATTTGTTCTCTGTAAGATTTTCGTCTTGACAAACATATTTTCGTCCAAACTATATAACCGACTTAGGACAGTTTTTCTATATTCATT
>NW_021532900.1:0-250 GCF_001605985.2 Dendrobium catenatum | reverse complement strand
TTTTAGGTGATTACCCGCTTCCTCGCAAGCGTCGTGACGCTCCCTCCCACCACGCTAAGAAAAGCGTGTATAGGTGATCGTTTTGCCTCGACGAATGCATTGAAACAGGTTCTGGAGTTTTAGGGTTTAGAAGTTATACCTGCGCGGGGTCGACGACGTTGGCTCAAGGTAAGAGAGTATTTGCATTTTTTTAAAGGATATTAATTATAATTAAATTCAAATCATAATTAATTATAACTATTATTATTTA
>NW_021532899.1:0-347 GCF_001605985.2 Dendrobium catenatum | reverse complement strand
GCTTTTGGGTGATACCATATTGTTTAAGATATCACAAACTTAGAAGATGTGAAAAATTCATTTTTGTTAGAAGAAGTGTTTTTTATGTTTGAGAATATTAAAGAAGAAAAACATGGTGAATTATTTATTGAAAGGGAGGTTAATAGAGAAATGTTCTATCTCTAGAGTCAAGTAAATCGATAGGACTATGACTTTTGTCTATTATAAGAAGTTATAATACATAAAGAGAGATTGTATAGATTTAAAAAAATATACAAGGGAACACTATAAAGGTGACAACAAGGAAATCGGGATAATAAATGCATACATAACTTCTATGAAATTTGTTTAATTTCTTTTTGTGACTT
>NW_021532898.1:0-223 GCF_001605985.2 Dendrobium catenatum | reverse complement strand
AAGTCCGTCGATATCAATAAATCTATAAATCCATAATAAAATCAATAGGTCAATACCGTACACATGCAATTCAGTACAGTAGTCTTACTGAACAAGTATAATCACTGGCTATTAAGGCATTTTTCGGTATCGATGTATCGTTGTGTCGTTATATCTGTTGGCTAAATAAGAGTCGTGACTCTATGACCGTCGGCCGCCCGTCGGCATAATAATCTTCTTATGA
>NW_021532897.1:0-324 GCF_001605985.2 Dendrobium catenatum | reverse complement strand
TTGGTTACATCGTCCTGGCCGATATCAAGATCGTCCAGGCCGATTAGTTTAAAAAAGATTTCAATCGTCCTGATCATCGCCATGAATTCGAGTTGTCCGATGTAGATCGTCCAGGACATCGTACCGGCCGATCTGGAGATCGTCCCAGACGATGTGATCATACCAATCAACCATTAATGCTTTCCGAATATGCCTGATCAATTTAGACATAATTGAGTTAGATCGTCCTGGACGATAGGAATATCGTCCTAGCCGATTTCCTAAAATAAAGAATACCTAAACTGATTATGGCTGCTGATTCTTTCTAAATTGAGTCTATCGTCC
>NW_021532896.1:0-617 GCF_001605985.2 Dendrobium catenatum | reverse complement strand
CCTTCAGCTCTGAATCAGTCAACCTTTTGAACCCTCCTTGGTTCACTGCCGTAGTGGGTTTCTCTTTGGCTATCTCTCTAGGAGGAAGGATGGTCGTCGCCCTTGGGCCTCCAACTATGAGTGGTGGTCGGTAAGTGGGGTATGTCACCCCTGATCTCCTTGGTGGCTCCACCTTCAGCTTGTCCTCTACAAGCTGTGCAGTCTCCATGATCCTTACTAACCCATGTGGAGCCACTACCCTGATGGCTGCTCTGATGTGAGGCTTCAACCCTTTCATGAAACTCTCCTCTAGAAGGTCATCAGGAATCCCTCTCAATTTCTGCCTGATAGTAGCTCAAAGTGCTCCCTATACTCTGCCACTGTGCCCTCCTGCACAAGAGCCACCAACTTCTCATAGTGTGTGCCCTCGCTGGACACCCTGAATCTGTGCAGTAGGAGGTCTTTGAACTCCTCCCAACTTCTAACATGTTGTCTCCCTTCAAGCCATTGAAACCAGGCCAATGCCTTCCCCTCCAAACAAACCGGGACTGCCATCAACTTCTCCTCTTATGTGACACCATTCACTGCAAAGTAGCGTTCCACCCTGTAGATCCATCCATAAGCATCCTCCCCTTCAA
>NW_021532895.1:0-215 GCF_001605985.2 Dendrobium catenatum | reverse complement strand
CATTAAAACTCAAATATTTACTTCAACTCAATTATAATTTTTAATTTTAAATTAGGCTGGAACTAGAATAATTGATAACTTAATTATTAGCATTTTTTAAATTAGAACTATAGCCTTGTTTATTTTTACTAATTCTTGACAATGATATGTTATCTTATATTTTAGTTAATGTTAGATTATCATTTTTTTATTTTTGGATAATCACTTAATCATAA
>NW_021532894.1:0-296 GCF_001605985.2 Dendrobium catenatum | reverse complement strand
ATGTTCTAGCTCTACTTGCATTATATTTTAACTTAATCTTTGTTTTTGGTTGTGCTGAGATAGTGTTTTTATTGCTTTGATTTCTATAGGGGAAAAGGTTGATGAAGCAAAAAACGCTGGAGCTGATATAATTGGGGGAGAAGACTTAATTGAACAAATTAAAGGTGGATTCATGGATTTTGATAAACTAATTGCCTCTCCAGATATGATGCCCAAGGTATGTGATTTTAATTATAGAGAAATAATTGTTCTCTAGAGTAAAAAATCTAAGTGATATACATATATAATGCATATTC
>NW_021532893.1:0-802 GCF_001605985.2 Dendrobium catenatum | reverse complement strand
GCATGTATAATGCTTATACATAATATTTATAAACTTATACATAGTGTATAAAAATTATGTATGTAGTATTTTTAGACTTACACATAGTGTGTAAAAATTATGTATGTAAGGATTATACATAACGTGCATAAGTTTGCATATAGTGTTTAAAAATTATGTGTGTATCATATATAAACTTATACATTGTGTGAATAATCCTTATAAATAGCGTGTATAAACTTGAACATAATGTGCTTAAATTTGTTTATAGTTTGTATAATCTTTATATATAGCGTGTATAAACTTGTACATAGTCCGTATAATGCTAGTATATAGCATGTGTATAATGTTTGAATAAACTTGTATATAGTGTGTATAATGATTTTATATTGCTTATACATAAAATGTATAAACTTGTACATAGTGTGTATAATGCTTGTTCATAACATATACAAACTTGTACATAGTTTTTATAATGCTTATATATAGTGTTAACAAACATATACATAGTGTGTATAACGCTTGTACATAGAATATTTAAACTTATATATAGTGTGTAAAAACTTATATATTGCATGTATAAACTTAAATATAATGTGTATAATACTTGTACATAGCATGTACAAACTTATATATAGAGTATAAAATGATTGTACGTAGCATATATAAACTTATACATAGTATGTATAATTCATAAAACTTATGCATAGCATGAATAAAACTTATACATAGTGTTTATAATGCATATACATAGTGTTTACAAACTTATATATAATATGTATAATGCTTTTACATAGCATGTATAAACTTGTACATAGTGTGT
>NW_021532892.1:0-267 GCF_001605985.2 Dendrobium catenatum | reverse complement strand
TTTAAGATTGAAAGGAATTTTTTTAATATTTAATTAGATTTATTCATGAAATTTCACAAAAGATTGACCTTTTTATTTGATTAAGATTTTCAATGTTTTTTTTATTTTTTTAGATAAATATAAGGTTTAATTTTGAGTTCAATGCAAATGTGTCTGCATTTTTTAGATTTTTTTTATTTAGTTATGATTTTTACAAATTAAACTAATTAATTTAAATAATTAATATATTAATAACATTATTTTTCATTTATGTTTATATTTTCTTAG
>NW_021532891.1:0-1524 GCF_001605985.2 Dendrobium catenatum | reverse complement strand
AGTTTGCTCTATCTTTAGTTTGTGAGTTCCAATAAATGAAAATTGCATAATTAATAATAAGTAGAGCAGAAGGAAACATCGAGGTTTGTTATTAAGTAATTATTGTACATGACGACTTAAAACGGGACATAACTTGGTGAATCATAAAAATTTTGATGAAATTTTATAAATATATCCAACTACGGTGATCAATGGTTTGGCTGTGTACGTTAACCCCTTTGCATTGTCAATAAGTCTCATGTACTTGATACTTTTTTTGTCATCAGATCAATGCTAAGCTGAAATGTATCTGAAATGGCTGATTGTGATTGCTTTTGATTTATTTTTTACTTACCATTACTGATGGTGCTGGGGAGTTATTGCCTCCTTTTTCAAGTATGATGTATGTGATGGGATTTACCCGTTTATACATGTTGCAGGCTAGAATATACGCGGCGATAGAGTTAGAAAATTTTCGTTTCTGCATTGTACAAATATCCAACATACAAACAGAGGAAAAATGTAACTCTAGAATTTTTACATGGAAACCAGGAAAAGGGAAAAACCACGGGGTCATGCCTAGTTGAAAGGATTCCACTAGTATTTGCTTAGATTACAAGTGGATAGCTCGTTCCTGAAATTGAGGATGATCAAATTACAATAATCAACTCCTGAGTTGAAATTCAGTTACAAATGGAGATCACAAATCCGGCAACATTTGGCTGTCAGGCAGAACTCCGGCGTCATTTGACGGTTAGGCAGAATTTTGGTGTCAGTTGGTGATCAGGTAGAACTCCGACATCGGTCGGCTTCTGGGAGAAAGTCTGGTGGTGCTCGAGAAGTCTTCCTTTTCTTCCTTTTCTTCTTGCTTCCTTGCTTAATTTCAGTGTTAGTTGGCAATCGAGCAGAACTCAGGTGTCGGTCGACTGCAGGGTGAAAGTCCGACGGTGGTCGAAAATGAGTTTTTTCGTTCTTCTTGCTTGGGTCCCCCCTCATGAGAAATGAGTGGTCTATTTATAGTTTTCTAAGAGTGGCTTGGCCAGCAAAGAAGAGAAAGATCAAGGGTAAATTGGGATTGGTTCGAATGGATGGCCAATGTTGAATCCCTTGATCATGGACCATTTATTGAGCATTTGGAGGACCTAATGATATTTGAATTCGATGATCTTGGGCTTGTTGGATTCCTCTCGTCGAGCCGCTTGATTCGACTATAAGCAGGTCACGTTTGGAAACCGTTTGGTAATCCAAATTATAGTTTGAACCCTCCAAATGTGCTTCAGGTCTTTGATTTGGACCCGTTTGGGCTCGGATTGAGTTGAATTTAGTGTCGTTGGATTCATATTTTTGAGATGTTCAGTTCGACTATAAGTTTGCTGAAATCGGAGTTCATATGGTCTCCAATTTAATTTTTGAAGTTTCCAACTTGATTTTTGCCTCGAGATTCATGCCCGATCAATATAATTTTTTGATGATATATCAATAGATATTACATATGATCAACTAAATCCTCCGTAATTCAACAAATGAAAAAAAAAAAAAAAAAAA
>NW_021532890.1:0-368 GCF_001605985.2 Dendrobium catenatum | reverse complement strand
ACCTTATTAGTGGGTTAGTTCTCTACTTTTCCAGAGGTTATAAATCCTACCCATCTGCGTCACATAGATGACGCCACTTCCTTCTTCCTCTCATGCTTGCTTGAGATGCTTTGTCTCTCTTCTTTTTCTCTAGTTTCCACTTCTCCTAGCCTGCTGGATGTTGACTGAACCACGCATGATCTGATCGAGCCAAGTTGGGACATTCCCCTTTGATTAGGAAAACTTAGAAATCCCTTGCACTAAACCCACTTTAGAGGAGATAATCTAATATCCTTAATCGAGAGTCTTCTTAGATCGAGGTCTAAGATGTAATTAACTACAGGGGCTTGCGCCCGTAAGAAACCGATCCCCACAATCAAATAAACCCT
>NW_021532889.1:0-500 GCF_001605985.2 Dendrobium catenatum | reverse complement strand
CTGGATAGAACTCTTGTGGGTAGTCTCTTAGGCCGAATGCTCCCGTTTTGGGTGGTGCAGAATGAGCTCAATAGGAAATGGGGACATCTTGGTCTAACTCAGATTATGCCGATGGGGGCTGATTGCATCCCATGCTGGTTTGTTAATATGGAAGCAAGGAACAATGTCTTGATTGGTGGACCTTGGTATGTTGCAGGCGAAATTACTGGAGTGGATCAATGGACAACTGGATTATCTTCCAAAGCTTTGAAATGCTTTACTTCTCCAGTATGGATAAGACTGCCGAATTTGCCGTTGGAGTATTGGGATGAAGCCAATTTGGCTAGATTGGCTATGTGTATTAGTGATCCTTTGTTCATGGATGAACAAACTAAACTTTGGAATAGATGTGCTTTTGCTCACATCTGCATTAGATTGGATCTACTAAGAGATTGCCGAAAGGTATTTGGGCTAATGGCTTAGTAGGAAGGTTTTTTCAGCCTATTGAATATGAGGGGATT
>NW_021532888.1:0-329 GCF_001605985.2 Dendrobium catenatum | reverse complement strand
TTTAAGTTATGTTGAAAATGTTACAGTGTTTTAACTTCTATTGAATTTTACTGAATATTACTATTTCTTTATTAATTTGCACAATTTGTTTAGTACTATTTGATTATATTTACTTTGCATAACTATTTGTATAACTTCATGGAATGCGAATGTTAGAAAGCCCAAATAATGAATGTAAGAGCTTATAATTTTCGTTATGGTACATGTTTGTAGTAGATTTACGAAAGGAAATCTATAGAAAATGTTGATACTACATTCTTGTAGTGACATTTATGAAGGATATATCTAACAAAAATGGTGATAGATTATCCTTCTCAAATTCGCTCGAT
>NW_021532887.1:0-456 GCF_001605985.2 Dendrobium catenatum | reverse complement strand
ATCAAAGATCTACCCCAGATCCTAAATCTATTTGGGATGCTGGACCACAGTCGTCCGATCCTAACTAATGCAGTGCAAGGTCTGGACTTACCCCGGCCTGGATTGGGGAGCCAGCTAACAACCTAATCGATTTAAAATACATGAGTCAGTTCTTTTATAAAGAGTGGTAGGGACGTTGTGTTTAAGGATTTGGAGATTTGGGGCCGATATCTAGATATTCTCCTAATTGGCCCCTTTGACTTATGTTGGGTGCAAAATGCTAAGGACTATGCAATTAAAATTTTGACTCTTTTAGTTTGTGACTAATGCAATACATGCTGGTTAATAACTTCAAATCAAGTATGCTTGAAATTTTAAAAATAAGCTTAGAAAATAATTTTTTAGAAGAATGGGCTTCCCCAGGTCCGGCACCTCATCCTCATAGGTCAGACTATCAGGACTCTACCCACAGGCGAG
>NW_021532886.1:0-320 GCF_001605985.2 Dendrobium catenatum | reverse complement strand
AAATAGCCCATTAATTCGAAATTATAGTAAGATTGATAAATGATTAAAATATTATAAATAATATTATGAATCACATCTAAAATTTATAAGTTTAAATTTATATTAAAACTAAATTAAGAATCATATTGTTTATTTAAATTATAGGAAAGATTATATTTAATCATGACAATAATATTTGAATTTTTTTTTCTTTTTTTTCCTTATTGTTTCATATGAAAGTTTCGTCTACATATTTCTTTATATTATTTATGACATACTCTTAAGATTATTTGGAGAATAAACCTAATAAAGAAGTCTGAAGAAAGGTAAATATTCGATTT
>NW_021532885.1:0-488 GCF_001605985.2 Dendrobium catenatum | reverse complement strand
TCATCTCAGAACCAACTAAGGGATGTCCCTTAGTTTATTTTCAAAATTTTGAATCCAAATAAAGTGATTTTTATATCCAAAAATATCACTTTAGATTATCTAGCATCAGGATCCTGTTTAGAATCTCATTCAAATTGGAAGATGTTCGAAATAGAGTTGAAGATATTTGGATAATAGTTTGTTTATGCATCTTAATTGGGTTAGATATATGAAACCCAATAATGCACAACTAGCACCATTATAATTCCATTTAGATTGATCATCTTAGTGATTTTTCTTGAAAATGATTTGAATATATGAACTGACCTACTCAAGTTATTAACTAGAGAGGTCTCAAGATTTAGATTTTGTTAACCCAGATCAAAGCTCTCTACAAGCAAAACTGGGGTTTCCATCTTTATGTTTTTTCTTCTTTTTAAACTAAGATCCAAAGAAATTAAATTGGAGGTAAAAATTCAATTTTTTCAAATCCTTCAGATGGTATATGT
>NW_021532884.1:0-321 GCF_001605985.2 Dendrobium catenatum | reverse complement strand
TCAGTGAAGCATCACTGAACACCTGAAAACTCTCCGTACCTGACGGAAGTGCTAACACTGGATCTGAAGTCAGACAATCATTCAATCTCTGAAAACTAGCTTCACATTCCGGTGTCCAAACAAAAGGTACTGACTTCTGAGTCAGTCTGATCAGAGGTGTCGAAATCTGTGAAAATCCGTTCACAAATTTCTTGTAATATCCAGCCATACCCAAGAAACTACGTACCTCAAATACCATAGTCGGCCTTGGCCAATCAGCAACCGCTTGAATCTTCTGGGGATCCACAGAAATGCCTTCTCCGCTCACCACATGCCCCAGAA
>NW_021532883.1:0-222 GCF_001605985.2 Dendrobium catenatum | reverse complement strand
CGAAGCCCTAGCAGCACCCTAGAACATTCGGGAAAGGCAACAGCACAAAGGATTTGAGGCTAACAAATTTATGTCATAGTTTATCAAAGTAAATCATGCATTTTAAAATTAATAAATCTAGTAACATAAAATTTGCCTGTGGGCTAAAGTTTTAATTATCTAAGATTTAGTTAAGTTCATATAATAAAGCTATAAAATTATATTTATTTTATAATTCTATTG
>NW_021532882.1:0-449 GCF_001605985.2 Dendrobium catenatum | reverse complement strand
TCATTAAAGCAGCCGTCTTTATGCAAAATACATCATACTGGACAATTTTGTATCGGCCAGGACGATCGGCTCAATTCAGCGAGAATCTGCCACCATATCTACTTAGGAATATCTTATTTTTAGATATCGTCCTGGTATATCGGCCTGGACTATAAAATATTGTCCTGGCCGATCTAGGTCAATTTTTCTAAAATTTCTCAGGCAATTTTGGAAAGCAATTAATGTGGATTTCATCTAGGCCGATCGCAAGATCATTCGGGACGATTAGACATCGTCCAGCTTCATTTCAGGATGATATTCAGGATGATTTTCCTCCTATTTGAACTAATCGGCCAGGACGATATGCTTATCATCCTGGACGATAATGTCGGCAACTTGCATTAATGAGCTCATTTTTAGCTCTTCTATTTAACTTTGACAAGGCACTTTGTAAGTGTCTTTGGCAGTCA
>NW_021532881.1:28065-58607 GCF_001605985.2 Dendrobium catenatum | reverse complement strand
CACTTTATCCCACATAATATTAGCATTCTCATGCACAAATAAAATCTTAAGATTTAAAATCTTACTCTCAAAAAGTTTTTTGTTACTATTCTTTAAATTCCCCCATCTAATCCTATAATATCATTTTACTTTATTTTTTATTATCTTCCCCTTTATCTTATAGTCCAAAACTAATAATTGATGTTGGGTACATAAATTTTCACTAGGAATAACTTTACAATCTTTGCAATAATCGATCTAATTTTCTTATAAGAAAATAGTCAATCAGGGTTGTACTATATCCATTTTTATAAATGATGAGATGCTCATTCCTTTTCTAAAATAAGGTATTAGCAATTAAAAAATCATAAGCTAAACATAAATCTAAAATGGTCTTGCCACCTTCATTTGTTGTTCCAAAACCATAGCCACTATGAATGCTTTTAAAATCATCTACCTCTCTACGAACATGTCTATTTAAATCTCCTCCAATAAAAACTTTTTTTTCTAGAGGTATCTTTTGTAATAATTTTCTAAGTCGTTCCAAAAATTTAATTTAGAACTCATATCTAAACCTACTTGAGGAGTATAAGCACTTATAATATTAACAATCTTTTCATCAACAACAAACTTTAAAGCTATAATTCTATCTCCAATCCTATTAATTTTTATAACATTATCCTTCAAACTCTTATCTATAATAACACCTACACTATTTTTAGTACGACTCCTACCCGAATACCAAAGTTTAAATACTAAACTATCAATATCCTTAGCCTTCTCTCCAACCCATTTAGTTTTGCTAAATGCACAAAATATTTATCTTTCTATAAATTATAATATTTATTAATTCCATTAATTTTCTAGTAAGGGAACGTATATTCCAAGTTCCTATCCTAATTTTAGTTTCATGGACTAGCTTCTTTACCCACATCTATCCTTGATGTGGTAACCCTTGCCTATTTAACACTTCACCTGGGCGCCGGTGTAGTGGCCCTTGCACACTTGTCACTGTATTCAGGCTATACAGCGCGTCGCTTCCAGGGGACACCTTAACATTAACACAATTTCTTAAAGGATTCATGTCATTGTAATCCGATAAGTTTTACGCTGGTTGTCTACTACCTAATGCAACCCTCCACTTTTCTCATCCAGGACTTAGGACCTAGCAATGGTACCGTTAAACGATATTGTACGCTCTAAATGAAAAAATTCTATTTTTAGGATGTTTTTTCATGTCTTTTGTGTAAAAGATCCACTAAAACTGACGTGAGAGAGTCTTGTCTACGTGATTTTTCAAGGGCAATTGAAGGAGAGAATGTGAGAGAGTGTTCGAAAGATTTCTTGCAAGTGGAGTGTGAAGGATTCACAAAGTTACTCAAAGGTTATGATCTCCTTTTAATTGTGGTTATCACTCTTTCTCTTGTCTTTCTAGATTGCTCATGAGAAGATCTTTAGATAAGATTTGGTTCTCTATCGACACTTGGGAAGTGTGAAAGGATGATGATTCTCTGCCGACACTTGGAGGGTGTGAAAGAATGACAGATCTCTGCCGACACTTGGAGGGTGTGAAAGAACGCTGGTTCTCTGCCTTCACTAGGAGGGTAAAAAAGGATGTCAGTTCTTTGCCGACACTGAGAGGGTGTGAAAGGATGATGGTTCTCTGCCGACACTTGGAGGGTGTAAAAAGAAAAAGGTTCTTTGCCTACACTTGGAGAGTGTGAAAAGTTGACGGTACTCTTCCTACACTTGGAGGGTGTGAAAGGATGAATGTTCTCTGCCTACACTTGGAGGGTGTGAAAGGATGATGGTTCTCAGCCGCACCAGGGAATTATGGAAGAGAGTTTTTATAAAGGCTTCTCCACCTTGCTGTGGGGGCAAAAGGAGAGACACTTTTGGTAATAGTGCAATACCTGAAGAGGGAGTCTTCAGGGAGTGGATATAGGTCGTGCTTGATCGAATTACTATAAGTCTTTATGTTATTTAAATTTTACATTTTATTTACTGCAAGTTATTTTTCCTTGGTTGTAAAGTTTCATTTTAAAAACTTTAATTAAGTTTCTTTGTGAAACAACCAGTTTCACTTTTAAAATTCAAAAGAATTTTTAAAAGTACCAATTTACGAGCCCTCTTGGTTCGCCTTGGGACATTAGCTTAGGTTTAACAACCTAATCAAGATTCAATAAGAATCAACAGTTCCTTATCACCTTTTATGTTTATTCTTTGTGCTCAGCATTTATCCAATGTGTTTAAACAAAGAGATGATAACTATGGTGTGCGGATGATAATTAAGGTGTGCGGCTAAGTCCTAGTGGCCCAAGAATCTCTCATTTGCTATATGTACATGACATCATAATTTTCTTAGAAGCCAATTTGAATGTTGTAAAGAAGATCAAAGGTATAGTTGAAGATTTCTGTGGTTGGACTGGACCAAAAAGTCAATGTTTATAAATCATGCATTCTATTTGGGAATATGATAAGAAGAAGGAAGAAAAAGGAAATATCTCGCATTATGGGTATTAAAGGAGTCAATGAATTTAATTATCTTGGAATCAAGATAACTTCAAGAAGGTTAGTTGGAGAGGATTTTCAATTTATTATTGATAAGTCTTTGAAAATGATCAATATTTGGGGAGGAAAATTTATTTCCCTGGTGGGGAAAATCAATTTGGTAAAAATTGTCTTGCTTTCTTATGCTATTTTTCATTGCATTCATTCCTTGATTCCAAAAGGCGTCCTTGACGAGATCGACAAACTTTGTAGAAATTTTATTTAGAATATGATGAATTGAAATTGTGGTCTCCATTATGTAAATTGGAATGTTATGTGCTTGCCATTGAAATGGGGTGGGAGAGCTCTTCATTCTTGTCATGATAAAGTTGGCCCTCTTTCAAGCTAAACTTCCTTGGAGATATATTCAAGAGGAAGAATCATTGTTGCATAAGGCTTTGTTTCCTAGATATGGTTACTTATATGGGGATAATTTTTCAAAAAAGACAGGATCCATAGCTTGGAAAATCATTCATGATAGGGGAGTATTTCTAAAGCCTATTGTAAGATGGAGCATTGTTAATGGTGAATTAATAGATGCTTTCAAAGATTTATTGATCTTGGATAAAAGTCTTAACAAATGGCCTATATATGTGCTTCCTCAAGGTTCAGAAGACATTATGGTTGACAGATTATAATCAAGAGGATGCTGGAATACATATGAACTTAGAAACATTTTCAGATATGATCTTCTGAATTTGATTAATCAAATTCCTATTTCTTATGATATGTTAAAGGATATCATGGAATTAATCTCTAAAAACTCTAGAAAATCAATTTTGGCTGTAGCATATGAAGCTTCATTTCAGAATTCCCTATACGTTCAATATTGGAATTGGATAAAGAAAGCAAAGCTTAGTCCTCGGGTTGAAGGTTTTTGGTGGAGGTTGTTCAATAAAGCCATTCCAATGAATGAATTTTTAAGTTACAAATTATTGCAAAGGCATAATGGATGTCCTAGAAACTATAATATGCTAGAAGATATTGAGCATGTGATTGTTAAATGTAAAAAACTATTAGATATATTTCAGCATCTAAACAAATGGGGATTTGGTATTCCAACGTTCCTTTCATTGGAAGAATGATTCACTAAGATGCCTTTACAAAACTATTGGTTGGTAAATTTGTATTGTAATGTGATTTATTTTTTGTGGAAGGCACAAAATAAGTTGGTTCATGAAGGGAAATATGATAGTTCTTGATTCATTACTTCGGAAGCTTTTAGTTTTGCTTCAATTTCAACATCTAAGTTTTCTCATAACTCTGGTAAATGGGTTGCTAATCAGCTTCATAAGCTGTTGGATAATCATTGGCTTCCATCTCCACCTGATTGGATCAAAGTTAATGTTGATGCATTATTACTTCAATCCTATAAAGCTGGAATTGGTGGGGTATTTTGGGACTTTAAAGGCAGATTTTTATTGCTTTTGGACATACTTGTGTCCATTGGGATGTATCTTGGTTGGAACTCTTGGCTATTCAATCACTTAAAGAAGTTGTTAAAGATTAGATGTTAAACTATAAGGGAATTATCATTGAAAGCGATAATACAAATGTCATCAAGTTTCTTCAAGAAGGTTTTTCTAACAAACATCAGGAGTTGGAATAGCTATTCTCTTTCAAAGAGTTCAATAACATATTTTTCAATTGTATAGATATGAATTGTAATATGTTAGCGGATCTTTGTGCTAACTATGTCCTTTTAGCTTTTTTATTTGGGATGATTTAGTTTTGAAAAAGGTTCCTCCTTATTTTATTTCTTTGGTAAAGGAGGAATCTTATGTTATTAGTTAGATTTTTAGTTTTTCCCTTTTAATAAAATTTCAATGCACTTTGTTACAGTTTTCTCAAAAAAAAAAAGAAAAAAAGAAAAGAAAAGGGACTTTAATTAGACCAAATTTAGTTGGTTTGAGGTAAATGTACACACATACTTATGTTTAAAACTTTACGACATTTGAAGAACATTTGGTTTGTCATTTACTAAACCAAAAAATCATATACATAATTGACCAAGGATCTTTAAAAGTTTAGAATAAATCCATTTTAAATCTAAAAATTACATATAATATATCAAATTATTTAAAAATAAAAGCTTAACAGATTTAAAATAAAAAATGGCTTAAATTTAATTAATAAAGAAATTTAAAAATCAAGTAAATTTAATATTTTATCAAACTAAATAATTAAAAATATATAAGAATTACCCAAAAATTTAAACACTTGAAAAACATCCCTAGAGGTCATTTTTGACATTTGGGGAAAATTTTAAGAGGTTTGGAGTTGACTTGGTACAAAAATAAGAAAATACAGTAATTAAATAATTAAATAAATTTATTGAAACATCAAACTTCAATAATTCATAACTAATTATAAAAAATCAAAATTGAGAAATCTTAATAGCATTGAACTCCTTTACGGGTCTAGTACTTACAAAAAGTATTAATCTTTAGAATTCATTGTAAATCAAAAGATTCATTTCAGTCAAACTTAATACAAAAAATACATTAAACATGTAAAATTGATATCTAATACCTATAAAAAAAATCAATAAATTCAGAGGCATTAGATTATACTCTTTGTCTAGTATTTACGAAAAAATATAAAAAGTTTAAAAACCAATGTAAATAAAAAAGTTAAGAAATTGATTCCACATTTAAATAAATTAAAATATTCATTAAATTTAAAAAATCAATAAAGCATTAAAAATTTAGTAAATCATCAATTTAATTAAATTAAATCAGAAAACAAACATTAAATAAATTATTAACATTCATGCCATGAAGATTTTAGGTTGGACTACCTTGAGTTACGGAGCTACGTATCCTAAGGAGGCCATGGTCCTCGTACTCATTGTGACAACGTCATAATTCAATTTTATAGAATGTAAACATTAAAATATAAACTTAAATAAATTAGTAAATAATCAATTAAATTAAAATAAAAATAATTAATAAAACATGTAAACATTATAATTTTTCATACCCTTGTGCTTAATTCTTTTTAGGAGGGAAAATGTGTATTTGATTGATAAAGTTTTAAGGACAAAACCATTCAATTAATATGGAAAACTCCATGCTACAAAATACCCCAGTTCAAGAGGGTTGGTAGAATTACATTTTTGAGTCTAAGATGAAATGACCAATAACTTCTAGCACTTAAGACTTATTGAAGGATATGTTCTTTTAAACTTAAATGTAAAAAAATTCAACAATCAAAACATATCTCAAAGAAATTTCAAACCTCTAAATCATTAAAACTTGAACTCAAACCGCCCTTTAAAGACCTTGAAAAAATAATTCATTCATTGACAACTCTAAACCAATAAAGCCTAGAAACTATTGAAGCCACAAAACCTTTCTACAAACACTTAGATGATTTTCTTGGACAACTAACTCGAGCCTAGGCTAGGCAGTGGTGTGATTTACTTGGAGAGTACCTTGTGTATGTTTGTTTATTTTTAGCAATCTTAATGTCATATATTTTAAATATTTGTTGGTGCACTTATGCCCTTTAAGGACTGTATTAAAAGTTTTAGGTTACTGTACAACTTCCTGGCTCTTAACATGCTTTTATATTGGCTTTAAATTCTAACAAGATCATATACTCTAACCCCTTTGCCAATACATGAATACATACACACATTTTTATTTGTATAACATACATTACTCCAAACATGGATGCCCAATGTGGGAAAGGTAAAGGGTTCCTCAATACGCTCGGAGGATGCTATGCTTCTCCTTTTGGTATAAGATCACTATGCTACCAAAATTTCTAAAAAATTTTGGTGGTAAGAAATTTAAGTTAGTTAAATTAAAAAAGGTGATTATAGTTCTTAGTGAGCCTTTTCTCTAGTATCATTTTGAATTTTAAGTTTAAATTACTTATCTTGAGTATTAAATTTTAGAGTCTGATTCATCCTTTGATCTCTTAGGAAAGAACATAGCCTATCATTCACTCTATCTAAGATGATTGATTGTGCATTAAGATTACTAGTTGGCAACTCACTCCAAGCAAGTATACGTCCATATTGTATACACCTCATCATTCTTTGCATGTTCATATTCAATACTTTTAATAATTAAAATCATTAATCTAAAATTAGAAGATAAATAAAGAATTTATAATCTAAAGCTTATACATTAAATCTTTTAGGCCCAAACATTTATTAAGATACATATGTCTTTGAAAATCTTTAATCTTCAATTTAATCAAGAGTATTCTCTTAGCATATGTAATTAACTATAAGGGGCCTGCCCCTATAGGGAGTTTATAACCCATAATAAAATAAAGCCTATCTTAGTATCTGTCTAAGATAGGGGTAAATTTTATGGAGTTTAAACATTAGAATAATTTTATAATTAAAATTATAGGTGAATTTGTTTTTTATCCTTTGGGGCTAATTAAATATTTCCTATAATGTGTTCAATCATGAATGGAACGTTTCTCATCTGAAATCTATATTAAAAAAATTAGTCTATCTTTAGGAGTGGTAAAATGTCAATATATGAAGATTTTATTGAAGAAATCAAAAATATAAATTTAAAGCAAATCTTTTGTGACATTTGCATTTTGGATGATAAATTTCCCCACAAATTTTTTTGGTGACCCCATTGGAGATAAACCTTTCTCTCCATTTTAGTGATGGCTAATTTTTTTAAAATATATGTCGATTTAAATAAAAATATTTGGGCTATTAGATTTAATATAGACTCAAGCTTTAGATTATAAATTATAAAATTAATTCTCTTTAGTTCAAAATCATTTCAATGATGTCTCTACCTAAATCTAAATTCAAATCAAGTTCATCCCTTCTTTTATATCCCTACTTGAGAGTATGTGGATAATAATCCTTGTTCAATATTCTTTGAAGCTAAATTTAAATCAAACTTCAATCATCTCGTTAAATTTCAATTCCAAGCATCTCTCTAGTCTATGTTTGAATAGGTTGGGTCTTGTTAAAAGTCAAAAATTTTGATCAATCTCACCTTAAACATATTTTGGGGATTCAGTAAATGTTTCTCATTATATTTTTTAGACTTATATCATATTTAAGATCAATGAATTTTAAAGATTGATACATGATTCTGGTTAATTACAAGAATAATGATTGGAAAGTTGATCCTCTTTCTATGGAAACATAAATATGATTGTTACTCAGAGCACATCTAGTAAGGAGACTATGATCCAGTTTGGTTTAATGAACAACATTTAATTAACCTTCCGTAGACCATAATATGATGTGGTTCAGGTTGTTTTTATACCTGCTAAATATGTTAATGATGTACTTGAGGGGTGGGTCGTAGTTACCCCGGTAGCTGCTAAACCCTTTGTATTCTCCCATCTGACTTTCCAAGGTAGACTATTAGCCAGAAGGGAAAAGCTACCATGGAATATGAATTCTTCTATCCAAGAAAATTTGAGATTATGTCATCCTCTATTGTTATGTAGATGACCAATTCACATAGGTGTAATAAGAATTGCCACCTAAGGTGAAGGGCTGAGAAAGTTAAGATGATGTAAGAGATTAACTTGATGAGCGATGGAGATAAGGAAGTAAAACTAAAATTAGTTGAATGAAAGTCAAGGAGTATATAGTGTTGTACAAATCCCTATAGCTAGTATCTCCTCTAAAATACTAACAGGAAGTTGGAAGTTGTTCACAATTAAATCATTGTATAGTACCTTTAAATAATTTGGGTCAATTTATTCTAGTTAAATCCATGGGATATGGAACATTAGCTCCTCGAGGGTATTATCCTATTTCTCTTCCTTTTCTTTGATCTAGAAACATTCCAGTCAAACCTTCTTGTCGCTCTTTTGGTCAATATCCGTCAAGAGTTTATCAACATCATATGTAAGGTCAAGATTTATCTCCTCAACTTCATAAAAGGAGATTGAATTTGACAAGTCAACCAACTATGGTATCTAATGGAAAGAAAGTTTGATGTCCTAAAATGGTTGCCACATTACCTACAATAGTCTACCATAGGAATTATCCATTAGAAGAAATAATAAAGAAAGGTTAAGCTATTAAAGAGTCCTCATTTGTTAGGGAATTCACTCCTGTAGATCCACACAGTATAGCAGGGAAATCCATATAAGAGATTATGGATCACCAGAAAGGAGAGTATCCGATAAATAGATGAATAAGAAGCTGTAGAGAATATAAAGAAAATCTACAAGAAAAAGAATGCGATGAAAGCATATTCATGGTGCATACACACTCATCAACTTAAAAAAATAAAAGAAAAATGAAAATAAACCAATAGAAGATAAAAATAAAGAAGAAGAAGAAGAAGAAGAAGAAGAAGAAGAAGAAGAAGAAGAAGAAGAAGAAGAAGAAGAAGAAGAATACATTCCTAATATGACTAACAATCATTTAGATCAAGTGAGTTCAAAATATGGACAAATAGCATAGATGGAGAAGAAAATGGAAGAGATGATGGCTGCTATAACGTCACTCCAAAGCAAATAGGTTCCTTCAGCTAAGGATCAAATAGACTCTATTCCCATTAAATATGTCCAAAACTATAATAAACCTAAAAAAGCAACAAAAAAACAAAATTGTTTTAAATTCAAATATAATACAAGCAGTAGATATAAAATAGATGGAAGAGCAATAAGTCAATGAAACATTTGTACAAACTAAGGGTACTTCTTTTTTTTTTTGAAAGGTATATCCTACCTAAAAGAATATGACTTGGTTCCTTATCGTAACGGATTTTTTCCACCATCATTCAAAACTTTTAACAAACTAGGGAATCCAAAGCAACATTTAGTGTATTTCAGGGCTGGCTGTTGTAATATAGGAGGCATTGATGCTTTACTATTTAGACAATTTGTGATAAGTTTATCAGGTGTTGCATTTGAATGGTATGTTGAGATACCTAATGGGTTAGTGCATACATTTGCAAAATTAGAATAGACGTTAATCGAAAGGTTTATTACAGCACATCATAATTCCAATGTAGGAGATCTAGTAGCAAAGAAATAGAAACCTAGTGAAAGCCTGGTTGATTATATCCTAAGGTGGAGAAACATTAGCATGAAATGTGAGCCTCAACTTCAAGAACAAGATGCTATAAAAATTCTTTTGAAGAATATTCATGGTATAATTGCCTTCCTATTGAAAGGATTTATAATTAAAACTTATTGAGAAGCTATTGAATAAAGCCTTTAATATTCAAGAGGAAATAACTTGGATGACTTTCTAAAAAGATAAATCTTTGAAAGAAATTAGAAAATTAATACTTCAGTAGGAAATGGAAAAGAAGTATAGGTCAGTATCTACAGTTTATAAGGGTAAGCAATTAATGCAAATTTAGAAACAAAATTTAGGTCATTCATCACAGTATCAACAACATAATATGCCTCCTAATCAAGAGTTTAGGTCTCACTTCAATTTTACCATTGAAGAGCAAATGGAGAGATTTGAATCTTTAAATATTAAGAATTATTCTTTTAAAAGAGAGGCTATTATGAATATCTTTAAGAATCTTCTAAAAAAGTTATAATTCAAACTTCATAAACTAAAAAGCTAGAATATGTGAGCAAATCATGATAGCCTAGATATTTCCCATATCATCATATGATCAATCATGAGTTAGAGGATTGCATAAAATTTAAAGAATTGCTTGAAAGAAATCTTAAATATGGATCAGTTGTTATGCATAAGGAGTATTTAGCATATTCTAGTCATGGATTTGCTAAATACGTGATTGTTGAGCCATCCATATCTATCTTAAATTCAAAACTTGATGAAAACTGGGATATAAATTTATCTCAATCTTCTAAGAAAATTTTAAACAAACTTTATCATTCATCTACTCAAGTATCTCAAGGAGTGTAGAGTCCTCTCTAGGTTGATCTAACAGCTCCTAAAGAGGAAGTCCAAAAAAAAGTTCTTGTTGAAGAACCTAAAAAGATATCAACTAGCCAGTCTTTAGGAGTTTGGATAGAGGAATTTAAGAATAAAAATACCAGTGTAAATAATAAAGTTGTAGTTTCTTCCAACAGCAAAGAAAAAAAAATTTCTACCTTTTACACTATATGATTTCTATTTTTTCCTGCAAGAGGCTAAGAAAGCAATGAAGAATGATTTAGTATATATCTTTTCTAAATATGGTGATGATCAAAATGATGCAACAAAAAACAATTATATAGAACCTAAAATTAACCTAAATGAATTAAGAGAATCTCCTCAATATTTCTCTAATAGTGAATCCCATGTCCTTGATATTCAGGGTGATTCTCTTTGTATATAAATTGAGTTTTACAATTCTAATATTTCATTAGATGAAACATTAAAAATAAATAAAAATTTAGAATCAAAAGAATTGTCTGTCACTTCTTGGAAGAGATAGTCCAAGTAAATATGTATAGTGGTAAGGTGTTACAACTAATTGTATCTATAACTAGCAAAGTAAAGCTAGTGGCTCGTAGTCAAGAAACATCAAAACTAGTTCAAATAAATTTATATGTGGTTAATCTAGATATTCCTAAAGTGGATTATAGCTCATCTTTGAAAATAAACTACAAACTGACTATCAATGATGCTTTGGTTCTTTCCAACAAAATGAGGGAGGCTTTAATCAAAGATTTGCTCAATCTAGATTTAAAACTCTAAATCATAATCATCTATTATATATATCTTTGAATGTAGACAATTTTAAATTATCTCATGTTCTTGTTGATCCTATTGCATCAATCAACATTATAACTCTTAGAACTTTCACATACCTAATGGTACATACTCATAAACACAATTATGATAAAATTATGTTGCGAGGATTTAATAAAAAAAAGTGAGAGGGCTTTTATTTCAATTACCTTGCTTTTCAAAGTGGAAAACCTAAGAACCGAAGCCAAATTCCATATAATAGATTATGAAGATTTTTTAGTATTCTTTTGGGTAGACCCTGGATATATTAATATAGAATGGTGCCTTCCACCCTTCATCAGCATATCAAATACTCTAGTGATGGAGTAGAGCATTTCATTAATGGTGATTTACAACTATTTTTAAATTATAAAGTTGGTATGTATGAAGATGCTTCATGCTATCTACCTAAACATTAGACTGTCTTCTCTAAAAATTTCAAAACAGCTAAAGAAGAAGTAAAAATAAAATAATGAAAAAGAAAAGTAAGAAAGAAGAAAAAAAAAAAAAAAGCAAAGCATTCTGATCTCAAACATAATATTTGTTGGTCACCTACACCTTCTTCACAGAGAAGTGGTAGAATGGCTCAATGATGTCGAGGATTGAAAAATAGATTAATAAAAGAAAAAGAAAAAAACAAAGTGTACATATAAAGGTGCCTGCAATACATATCAATTTCAAATCCAGCTCAGAGGAGGAAGCATATGCGATTGATAAAAAGCTACATGCTGTAGAATATAGGAATGATATAAAGTTGCCAAATTTAAGAATTTTTTAAAAGCTGATAGTGATGAGGATAGGGTCCAAGTTGTTAGGAAATTTGAATCAAATATATGTACTATAGAGAGGTTAAAAATGTATGTGGAAAATATTACCCTTATTGCACTCTTCCAAAGTGATATAAAAAGGTTGGAAGTGAGAACCTCTCTTCCTTTATACCTAGATACCAAAGCTAACATTTATGTATCCTTTACCAGCAAAACTACTAAAACTAGTGTAACCTGCAATGATCCATTTGTGGGTGAAATATTAAAACTCTCTTTTGAAAAGAACTCCATTTGTGTAAGCAAGTTTGCTAAGTAAGGTTTAACACCATCAATTTGGACTAGAGTTGAAGCTCAGCATTTAAACATTTATGGGATAAAAGAAACCACAAACATATATCAAGATTAGGCATTGGCTTTGCTACTCTATGTTCATTTAATGATGATGAATATTAATTAGGTATATTAAATAATCTTGAGTTTGATAGTATCTTCTTAGCAAACATTAGAACTCTTACTTAACTTTGTTTAAAAACTTCAGATGATATGGATAACTCTCAAGTTAAGGATGCACCACTAGAACTTGAAGAGGAGATTAAATCTATAATTGATCATCTGAAGAAAATAAATTTGGGAACTAAAGAAGACCCTTGTCTAATTTTTATAAGCTCATTATTGAACGATGATGAGGAAAATAAAATAATAAATAATTAAGAGAATTCAAAGACTATTTTTCTTAGAGTTATGAAGAAATGCCTAGATTATCTCCAAATATAGTAGTCCATAAGCTAGAAATTTAGCCACGAATGGCCCCTATTAAATAAGCACCTCAAAGAATACGAACAAATATATAAAGTTAAAAATTTAATTGATGTGGGCATTATCAGGGAAGAGAAATATCCAACCTTGTTAGCTAGCATTATTCTAGTTAAGAAGAAGAATTGACAAATTCTTGTCTACATTAATTTTAAAGATCTGAACAAAGCTTATCCTAACAATGAGTTTCCACTTCCTATAGCAAAACATATTGTTGATATTGCTTCCTCTAATACGATATTTTCCTTTATGTATGGATCATCTGGATATAACCAACTTAGAATGGCTCTTGAGGATGAGAAGTATACAGCTTTCATTAGGCTGATAGGTGTTTACTATTATAAAGTTATACCATTTAGGTTAAAGAATGCTAGAGAAAAATACCAAAGAGCAATGAAAAGAATTTTTTATGGTCTAACCCATAATAAAGTGGTGTGTTATGTCGATGATCTAGTCATTAAAAGTCTCTAAAGAGATGAACATTTATATGATAGAAGAATTTTTCCAAATATGATGCCAGCATAATTTAAAAATGATTCCGTTGAAGTGTGCTTTTGGTGTCACTTATGGAGAATTTTTTTGGTTTTGTTTTCCTACATCAAGGGATCGAGATAGACCCAAATAAAATCAATCTAAGCTATAATAGAAATGTCTCCGCCTAAAAGTCTTACTCAATTATAATCTTTCCAAAGTTGACTCTGATACCTTAGAAGATTTTTATCAAATATTTCAGGTAGATGTCAAGCATTTGTAGCTTTATACAAGAAATATGACCATTACAAATAGCATGAAAATTATTAGAAAGCATTTGGCAGTATAAAATAGTATTTGACAAATCCTCAAGTTTTAGTTGCTCTTATTCCAGGAAAGCCACTAAGTTTATATGCCACTACTTTAAGTAAATCTCTTGGCACCATATTAGCTCAGGTTAATAAGGAAGGGAAAAAGAATGCACTTTATTATATGAGTAAATATTTACTTCAAACTGAAGTAAATTAACTTCTGATAGAGAAACATTGTTTAGATTTAATCTTCACCACTCAGAAGTTAGCCATTATATGCTCTCCCATAAAGTTAATATAATATCTATAATAAATCTATTACAATATTCAAAGACTCCTCCAACACTGTTAGAAAGACTAGCAAGATGGTTAATAATTTTGTCACAATTTGAAATGACATTCATTCCCTTACGAGCAATGAAAAAACAACATATGGAAGATTTTATGGCAACTCATCAAAAAAAAAAAAAGTTGATTTTTTTATCAATAATGAAATACTAGAACAAATCATGAATCTATAATAAAATAAAAAATCCATGTGGGAATTTTATTTTGATGGTGCATCATCCAATCAATAAATAACACTTGATTATATTATCTTAGCAAAAGCTTGAGTAGGTATAGTATTTGTTACCCCAAAAAATAGTGTAATGTATTACTATTACAATCTATCATAACCTTGTATGAGCAACAAAGTTAAGTATGATGCATTAATAATAAGGTTAGAATTGATGATATTGAATGAAATTTAAGAAAATTTTTGGAGATTGTAGCTAATGATTAATCAGATAGCTGGTACTTATCAAGTATGAAAGGAAAATTTGGTTCCTTATTGTAAATACAAGATGGATATTTTTGAACAAATCATGAATGTAATTTATACAAGATTTCTCTTTGACATAATACTACAGTAGATGTATTAGGAAATTAGCTAAAGCTATGTCTTATCCTAAAGAAGTATAAGGTCATCAGGAATTATCCTCCATAGACTTTAAATGTATAAACAAAAGATTACCAGCCAAGGTAATTTATTTGTGTAGTAGGGATGAAATGGTAGATTGGGGAAAACATCTCAATGAATACTTGCAAGAAAAGAAGTTCCCTTATGAAAGATCAAAAACTAATTAGAACAAAAGAATATATCTTTCATATACAATGATGAATTAAACTTTCTATGGAAGATCATTTGATCAAATATAGTTAATATGTTTGAATAAATCAAAAGCAATAAAAATTATCAAAGTACAATCCTATTGTGTGGAGTACATAAATTGGGTCCATATATATAAAAACAAATTAAAGGAATGGTTTATTATTGTCCATCGATGAATGATGACTACATGAAAGTTGCATGTTGTTGTCACAATGCCAAGTGCAAGGAGTGGTTTTACTTTAGCCACCAAATTTTTTATACTCAATAGTTACTTTGTAGCATTTTGATAGCTAGGGTACATATATTGTCAATCCAATTGATCTGCCATCCTCCAAAGGACATAGGTTCATCTTAGCAACTAAAGATTACTTCTAAAAATGAGCAGAAGAAGCTCCCTTAAGAGAATTTAAAGCTCATCATATTCTTAAGTTCATTAAATACCATATAATTTATCAAATTGGTACTCATTGCTGAATCATGTCTGATAATGGTCTTTTATTTAGAAGCACTAAGATAAATAATTTTGCTAAACATTATAAAATTGACTGGAGATACTCAACAATCAATTACCCTAGTCCAAAAGGATTAATTGGAGCCTGTAAAAAAAATTTGGGTTAAATTCTAAAAAAAAAACTAGATGATAACAAATGCCAATGGCATGAAAAGTTGAAATGAACTTTATGGGCTTATAGAATCATATAGAAAACTCTAACTCAGTCTATGCCATTTTCTTTGGTATTTGGAGTAGAGGTTATTCTTCCTCTAGAGGTGCAATTTGCATCACTATACATAGTTTTTAGCTATAAAATCATAGAAGAACTAAATGAAAAACTTAGACTGGAAGAACTTAAAGGTTTAGAAGTGAAGCATTTTATGGCTCAATAGAACCTCAACATATATAAAGCAAAAATAATTCAATCACATAATAAATTTGTTCGCTCAAGAACTTTCCAAGTAAGAGACTTAGTTTTGGTTCTATGAAGACCTATTTTGACTCATCAAAAGATGGGCAATAAATTCAAACCAACTGTGGAAGGTTCATACATGATGAAAAAATATTTCAGGTTTTCTGCCTTCACCAAGAGGTTGAAAACATATTCTAGGTTATCTTCCTTCACTTGGAGGGTGAAAAAGCATTTCATATTCTCTTCCTCACGAGAAGAGTGAAAATATTACTATTCTCCACCTCATGAGGAGGGTGAGAAGATTACAGTCCTTTGTCACACTTGGTTAGTAGAAGAGATTTTTTAAAGGCTTATTTTCTTAACGGTGGGAGCTAAAAGAGTGCACTAAAGGTTTAGTGCTATACCTGGAGATGAAGACTCTGGGGAGTGGATGAAGGTCATGGTTTTACCAAAACATTATAAAATTCTTTTATTTTTGTTATGATTTCTTTTTTTTTTACATTTAACTTTTCCATAATTTTTAATTTGCTAAGGTTGCATGATAGATTATTTTTGTGATAATTTCTTTGTGAAAATCTATGGTTGATAATATGTTACATTGATTAAATTTACATCACCATCATTATAACAAAAGTTTATTAAATTTTGAATTAAGAAATACTATTGCTTCCGTATTAGTGTGCCTAAGGACAATTCACTTAGGCTTAACTTGCTTTTTCAAGCTTTCAACTAAACTTTGGTATTCTGGTATGAGTCATACTAGAAATGTGAAGGTGTGATTATAAATAAAAGTTTAAAAGATATTAGTATATGAATTGATAGAATTAGAGATAGAATTATAGTCTTAAAGATTATTATTGATGGTAAGATTATTAATATTATAGGTGCCTATGCTCCTTAAGTTAGTTTTGATATGTGTTAAAAATTAATTTTTTGAAATGACTTAGAAGAATTATACAAAGCATAACTCTTGAAGAAAGAGTTTTTATTGGGGGAGACTGAAATGGATGTGTTGGAAGAGAGGTAGAGGTTTTAAAAGCATTCATGATAGCTATGGGTTTAGAGCGACTAATGAATGTGGTAATACTATATTAGATTTTGCTCTAGATTATGACTTTGTAATTTAAAATACCTTATTTAAGAAAAGAGATGAGCATCTAATCATTTATAAGAACAGATATAGTAAAACTTAGATTGATTATTGTCTTGTAAGAAAATTAGATAGTTTATATTATAAAGATTGTAAAGTTATTCCAAGTTAAAGTCTACGTACTGAACATCACTTATTAGTTTTGGACTTTTAGATGAAGGGGTAGAATATGAAAAAATACAGTAAATCATTATTCTGAGATTAGATGCATTTAAAGAACTCTAACAAAAATAACTTTCAGAGTAAGATTTGTGTTCTAAAGATTTTATCGGTGCATGAGAAAGCTAATGTTATGGGGAAAATAGTAGCTTTGTAATATTCAGAATGTTGTAAAGGATCTTTTTGGAGTATTAAAAGGAAACTCTTCTAGTATTAAAAATAGTTGGTGGTGGAATCAAAATGTAGAAGTAAAGATGAAAAATAAGAAGCACTACTAGAAAAATTGGTTTAGAAGTAAAAAACTCTCAAAATTGGCAAAGATATAAAAATAACCATAAGGAGTTTAAGAAAGCAATTTACGATTCAAAGACATCAGCTTTTAATGATTTATATAATAGATTAGACACTAAAGAGTGATATATATATATATATATATATTTTAATATTATTTTGAAGTCTAAAATGATGCCTTATGCGTGAAGAATGAGTGTGTTGATTCCTATTTTTAAGAATAAATATGATGCACAAGATTGTGTGAATCATAGAAGAATTAAGTTGATGTGTCATATTTTAAAGCTTTGGGATAGAATTATGGATCATAGGTTGTGAAGTGATACTAATGTTTCTCAAAATAAATTTGGATTCATGCCAGGTAGTTCTATTATGGAAGCCATATATTTATTGGGATGTTTGATGGAGAAGTATAGAGATAATAAGGAGGATCTGCATATGATATATATTAATTTAGAGAAATCATATGATAATGTTCCAAGAGAAGTGCTATGAAGAGTTCTAAAAAAGAATGGGGTTAATAATGCTTATATTCAATTCATTAAGGATGTATATGTTGGAGCTGTTACTTATGTTCAAACACAAGGTGGTTTGACCAAATATTTTCCAATTTCAGTTGGATTACATCAAGGTCAGCCTTAAGCCCATATCTTTTTTCTTTAGTTATGATGTTCTTACTATAGATTTGTAGGAGGATGTTCCTTGGTGTATGCTTTTTTGCTGATGATATTCTTATTGTTGATAAGAATAAAGAGGTTATTGAAAGTAAACTTGAATTATGGAGGTCAACCTTAGAGTTAAATGGTTTTCATTTGAGTAGATTTAAAATTGAAAAAATGGAGTGTCATTTTAGTAGTAATAGATCTAGTGGGGTGTTTGTGAATTTGAATGATCAAGTCATTACTAAGAGTACATGTTTTAGATATATTTGGTATATTATTCAAAGTGATAGTAAAATAGATGGGGATATTATCAACAGAACTCAAGTTGGATGGTTGAAGTCAAGGAATGCATTTTGCTTGTTATGTAATAGAAGAGTACCTCTCAAACATAAGGGAAAATTCTATAAGATGGTGGTTAGACCTTCATTTATTTATGGCATAAAATGTTGGCCATTAAAATAGAAGCATAATATTAAGTTAAGTGTTGCAAAGATGAGGATACTCAGGTGGATGAGTGGCTTTACTCTTAGAGACAAGATACGTGTTGCAAATCTATTTTCATGACTTATATTTTTATGATTGACAAACACTATTGATTCTCTTGGACTGCCTGTTACTTTTAACTTTTCAGGAATCGAAGATCGGACGAACAAACGAAGCCAATTCAAGATTGCGTAGGTTTAGGGTTGAGTCAGTCTGTACTTTATTTTTTCTCTTCTTGAGTCTATTTGTAATGTTCAAAAAAACTGATGCTAAGTAACCCTACACACACACACACACTTGAGAGACTTAGAATTTCTATTTTTACTCATATCGGCCAGGACGATATTTACATCATCCTGGACGATCGGGCTTAAAATAAAAATCTAAACAAGGATTCTTAATTAAGGCAGCCATCATTAATAGATCATCCTGGATGATACGTGTATCGGCCAAAATGATAAGCTCAAAATAGAGAGAAGTTGCTGCCATAGACAATTAAGGTATTATGTATTTTTTAATAATTGCCAGGACGATCATTAATCGGCTTGGATGATATTCACAAATTATGCCTTAATTGATCAGAAAATCAAGAGAGTAATTAAGGATGATTGATATGATCATATCGTCCTGGACGATTGCAGGATCGGCCAGGACGATCTATTCAAAAACCTTAATTACTTCTGGACGATAAATATCGGCCAGCTCAAATTCAGGGCGATGCTCTGGACGATTTTCCTCTGATTTGAACTGATCGGCAGGGACGATCGTGAGATCAGGCTGGACGATCAAGCCAATTTTAAATCGTCCAGTTTGCATTCAGGGCGATGCTCTGGCCGATCTTCTGAGATTTATACTGATCGGCCAGGAAGATGTCCATATCGGCCTGGATGATATTGTCGGCAACTTGCAATTAATGAGCTCCTTTGAAGCTCTTCTATTTAAGAGCTCTTGTTCAATATTTTGAATAATCTTTTGCTGCTGCCTTGACCTGAGAAGGCCTTGAGGAGAGAAAGAGAGAGAGGGGGAGAGAGAGGATATTGTGAGGGGGAGCTTGTGAGGGGATTCACAAGGGTTGCTTCAAGGATGGCTCTGCTTCTTCTTCATCTAGAGTTTCTTGTCTGTGGAAGGGTCAATAGAGGTAAGGAGTCAACATCTGATTGTGGTTCTCTGTCAGCTTCAGGAGGAAGCAAAAGGAGATAGATTCTCTGCCTTGCCGGGGTGGCAAAAAGAGGTTCGTTGTAAAGGCTTCTCCGCCTAGCTGTGGGGGCTAAAGAAGAGTCACGATTATAGTGCAATACTCGGAGGGCGCCTCCAGGGAGTGGACGTAGGTCGAGTTGACCGAACCACTATAAATTTATGTGTTCTTATTTCTTTCTTCCGCACTTTAAATTTTCGCGCTTATTTTTCTTGTGGTGTGATTTTGGTTTATACATCTTTGTGAAAAGAATTTTTAAAATACCAATTCACCCCCCTCTTGGTTAGCTTTGGCCAGTTCTATAGGGCTTAATATCCCTAACAAACTTTCAATACGAAATAAGCATATTTTTGAAAAGGTTGGAGTAGCTTTAGTGGTAGATAAGATTAGAGAGTCTCACCTTAGATGGTTTGGTCCCATATAATGGTGGTCTTCTGATGACTTGGTTTGGAGAATAGATGCATTAGATTTGGCTTATGTTAAGAAAGGAAGAGGTAGACCTAAAAAGGCTTGGTTAGAAAATATTCCAAAAGAGCTTTCTTTATTAGTTCTAAATGAGAATTTGATTCTTAAGAGAAAATAATGGAGAAAAAGGATTGATGTAGCTAACACCATGAAGTGGGATAAATGTTTGATGATGTTGTTGTTATTGAACACAAACACATGAAGATAAATTTCAATATGGATATTTATGAATGAATTGTGAAAGTTAACTACAATATGAACAATCCTAAATTATAAATCATTAAACTTAACCATGTAGTTAATCACTACACAAACACATGAAGATAAATTTAAATATGGATATTAAAAAACATGATTATTTAGGATGTTAGCTAAAGATTATTTAAATTAAAATTGCCTACCTTTAACACATTATAATTAATATCAACTAGTAAAATATTTTCCAATATTTATTTATTTACAACATCAAATTTTGTAAGGATTAATGAATTAATCAAATGTCCCATCACATTGCTTGAGAATAAGTAATAGATTAAGCTAGGGGGAATTTATTTAGTGGATGTTAACTACAATTTGAACATTCCTAAATGATAAATCATTCAACTTAACCATGTAGTTAATCACTACACATACAAATAAAGATAAATTTAAATATTTATATTAATAAAAATGATGTTTTTGGTTGTTTGCTAATGATTTTTTAAATTAAAATTGCCGACCTTTAACTCATTGCAATTAATAAAAATTAGTGAAATATTTTCCAATATTTAATCATTTACAACATAAGATTTTGTAAGGATTAATGAATTAATCAAACGTACCATCACATTGCTTGAGAATAAGTAATAGATTAAGCCAGGGGGATTTGTTTAGTGAATGTTATGTTATTAATTTGTGCATCAAATTCCAAAGAAAATATGTTTTTGTTGATATTATGTAGGAATTTTAAGTTCAAAATGTTTGAAATTGGAAATTGGTATGAACAATACTGCCCATACACTTGTCATCCCAACATTATCAAAGAAATGCTTAATGCAATCCAGGATCCTGAGCCCATGATTTTGAAGATAACAAGATTTCTTGCCTTCTGAATATATCTCTTCGGTTAGTATTTATGGATATTATTTTTTTGGGAACAATAACATTTTAGATAAGATGTACACCATACAAAAAGATCGACTTAAGACTTGGTAGACTATGAGTGTTGTCTTCTGATAAGAGTCCATAATTTGATTTATTTATTTTATATTTATTGAGTCAAGTCCTATAAGGGTGTATAGTAGCTTAGGAAGTTTAAAAATATTATTTATTATTTAAATTGTATTTTACGATCCCTATCTTATTATATTAACTGAGTTAAGCTGTGTTTAATTATATCATTATGTTCTATTTTTAGAATTTGATCTAATCATATTGTATGACACTGATCATATGGGACGATCAATATAAATGAAAAAACCTATTGCCAATCATAAATTAGACAATATTTTGAAATTCAAAAGTTATACTAATCATATTGTATGATCTCTATCATATTGCTTGATGAAGTTAAATGTTTCCTAATCTAATCCCCTGATTAAAAAGTCAAATTTTGATTAATTGATATTGAACATCATATTGTATGATGACCTTGTTTGTATAATACAAATTGATTCAAGATGTGGATGATAACTAATCACAAGTGATCTTCCTGGACAAAATGATGATTCAATTGAACTAATTATACTGTATAATACTTAAATCATATTGATATTTAAACTTATCGCATGGGCTTCAATATATTATATAGTGTTGTTATGCTATATTGAACTAATCAATCTATATCATTCCATATTATATTGTATGATTAGAGTATATAGAAATGAAAATTTAGGTTTTCTTAAAGCCTAATTTAAATACTTATTTTAAAGAAAAGGAAAAAAATTTAGCTATTAAAGGAACTCTGATGTAGAACTTTTGAGACAACTCTAGTTCTTTGGAGAAGGAGAAGGTGGGATTGAGCGCAAGGGAGGAATGTGAGGGGTTTCCACGTGGTTTTTCCAAGCTCATTTGCACCTTGTTTCCTCGAAGGACTTAGTGAGTTTTTTGGATTGCTTTAGGGAGAAAGAAGCTTTAAGGTCAAAGGTCGAGGTTCTCTTCCTTCAACTAGAGGATGAAAAAGGATTCCAAGGTATGCTACCAATATCAAGAAGGTGGCATAGCTTCAAGGTTCTCTGCCTTTACCAAGAGGGTGAAAAATATTTTATGTTCTCCAAAGCACCAGGTTTGTTGGAAATGATTTTTAAGGTCTTCTCCATCTTGTCATGGGGGTCAAAAGAGAGACACTAAAAGAGTTAGTGCAACACATTGAGAGGACTTCAGGGAGTTGACGTAGGCTAAGTTTTGTCTAAACCACCATAAAATTTCTGGTGTGCTCATTCTTTTACTTACATTCTTATTTCTAACTTTTTATTTCTTACATATTATTCTTGTGAAATCTGTGGTGAGAAATTTTGTGATATCTGTGGATTAGTTTCTATGAGCATGAATTAATAGAAACAAAATTTTAAAACCAAAAGTAACAAATATATTTATTTTTGCTAAAAAATAAATATAAATTTCATTTTAATATTTAATATTTACTTTAGCTTATATTTATTTTTTACATCATTTGTAGTGACGAACATTTAAGGAGCAAAATTTTTAAATTAGCAATTCAACCCCCCGCCCTTCCCCCCCTTCTTGGGGTGCCTAGGGACCACTTAATTAGGTCTAACACCCTCTATTGAACCTTCAATTGGTAACAGAGCTATCTTAAAATTGTGATTTAAAAAAAAATCCCTAAGGAAATATCAAATGGCACATTTCAGAAATGTGAATACTATGGAAGGTTATTCTACAACTTATTTGTTGTTATTCACTAATATACCATTTGATTTTTTGAAGATTGGAATGTCAAATTTTTTACAATCCATTAATATTAGAATGTGGCATATGATTCAGGAAGGCTATTCTACACCTTTTCATTTTATTAAGAGAGTTAAGGTAGAGACCCACATTCACTAAATGGAGTAATAAGAATAGAGAATTAACTCAACTTAGTGCCAAATGTTTGAACTATTTCTTTTGTGCACTTAAATCTAAGGATTACATGAGAGTCTCTTCTTGTATTGCTCCAAAGGAAATATGGGATAGATTGTGCATTACATATGAGAGTACTAGTGAAGAAAAATAATCTTGGTTAAATATTTTATTGCATGACTATGAACTATTTCACATAAAATCTAATAAGATAATTTTTGAAATGTACACTAGATTCATTATGATTGTGACATCCTTGCATGCTCTAGGTGGATAACTATGTAATTCTAAAAAGGTTAAAAAAATCCTATGTTATTTACCTAGTGTTTATGATGCAAGGGTTATAGCAATATATGAATCTAAAGATCTAAATGTGTATTATATTGATAACTTTCTTTTCTCACCCATAACCTATGAATAAGGCATGAATCAAAGATCACATGATGTAGGTGATAGTAACAAGGATAAAGTTATGGCTCTAAAAGATAATGGCTCAAACAGTGATAGATCTGTAGCTAAAGAGGATGATGACATTACACTGATGACTCGACAGTTTAAAAATTTTATGAAGATAAAGAAGAATCATCAGTAATGTAATAAAGGTAAAATTACAAAAAATTTCAAAACATCAACTAACACTATTTATTTTTAATGCAAGAAACTAAGCCACTTGATAACTTTCTAACCCAATCTATAAATTCATCTTACCAAGGAGAAGGTTGAAGATAAGGGAAAATTAAAAAGGGGAAAGCAACAGACATATAAGGCATTTTGGATAGACTCCACCTCATAATAATCTGAATAGGAAGCAGAAGAGGAGGTAATAAATCTATGTCTAATAGCTAATAATAGCCTTGATCAGTCTGATCAAGATGAGGTATGTCAGCTATCCTATGATGAACTTTTTATTATATCTGAGAAAATTAATAATTCATATAGGAAGCTTAAAAAATGTATGCAAGCTTGAATACAAATTTTTCTTATCCTACAAAAGGAGCATAATAGTCTTAGGGTGGAACACAATGCTTTAGATAAAGAACGCATGTCTTTACTTGATGCATTTGATGCATTAAACAAGAAGCATCTTGATTTAATACAATGGAATGTATCCTTAAATCTAAGCATATGTAGTTAGATGATGCATTTAATAGATTAAGTATAGTGGTTGATGATTTAGAAACTAGAGGGCATGAAATCCTATTAGAATTAGCTTCTAAGAAAAGTATAACTAATGCTCTAGAAATAAGATTAAAAATGGCTACAATAAGACACTCACAAGCCTTCGCATACATAGCCACAACCTAAGAAATAACATGCATTATATATCTCTAGACAAAGGCATAACCCTAAATATAGGCTAGTAAATCCATTTCGTAGAGTTAGGTGTCATTCTTGTGGCATTCTAGGTCACATAGTCCACACTTGCATAGTGCACTGTATGACACATTTTGTGTGGAGGCCTAAATAACTTATATCATAGCATAACATGCATGCAAGTCATTCATCTAAGAATAAGGTGGAACCTAAACTCACTTGGGTTTCCAAATCTAACCTGTAATTGATACTATAGGGGTGCTCTCATAAAATGCCTAGTAAGAGCATGTAGTACCTGGACAACAGATGCTTAAGGCATATGACTGGAGATTTGAATCAATTAATTACGCTGGAGGCTTGGACAGGAGATAATATTATACTAGTAGATAACACCACCAGGAAAGTGATGGGCTCATGTATGATTAGAAACTCAAAGAATTTTATAATTGAAAATATTTTTCTTGTAGATGGATTGAAGCATAATATTTTTAACATCAGTAAATTTTGTGATAAATACTTTGACATTAAGTTTATATATATTAAGTGTTTGATTAGCCTAAATAGAAATATCATTTTAGAAGGTAAAAGAATTAACAATGTTTATATGCTTGATTTAAACTGTGTTTATTATTCAAATTCTATATGTTTAAATTCTATTGTTTATGAATCCTTACTATAGTATAGGAAACTATATCATCCAAGTATGAAAACTCTTAGGAAAACCACCTAGAAAAACATAGTTAGAGGCATACCCAAATAAGAATTCTCTAAGGACCATCTTTGTAATGCGTACCAATTAGAAAAATAGGTCAAAAAATCATTTCATCCCATTAAGGACATCATCATATCTAGACCTTTAGAAATCCTCCACATAGACTTGTTTGGACTAATTAATATCGCCATCTTAGGTTGGAGTCTTTTGGATATGTGACTATAAATGATTCTTGCATATTTACCTGGGTTAGATTCCTAACACATAAAAGTGAATCATTTAAGAAATTTAGAAATTCCATCGCTTGGATTCAATAAAAATTAGGATATGAAATATCAACTATCCATAGTGATCATGGTGGAGAATTTGAAAATGATATATTTGAATCATTTTGTAAGGTGTAAGTTATAGAACATAATTTTTATCCCTAAGACTCCTAAGAAGAACGGGATAGCCAAAAGGAAGAATAGAACCTTAGTAGAGGAAGCTAGGGCCATGTTAGTCGAGCATTCACTTCCAAGATATTTCTGGGAAGAAGTAGTTAGCACTGGTTATTATGTTCTAAATATGGTAAATCTAATATCTAAACTTAATATACGCCCTATGAGTTTCTTAAGGGTAGAACACCCATTCTTATATGTTTGGATGTAAGTATTTTATTCTGATTAATGGAAAATCTCCCCTAGGAAAGTTTGACCACAAATTTGATGTTGTTTTCTATGTTATTCTTATGTATGTAAATCCTATAAAGTTTCCAATAAAAGGAACTTACAAGTAGAGAAGACCACTCATGTAGTATTTGATGAATTTGATAGATCTAAGGAATCTGGATTAGAAGATGAAGAAGAAGTAGAGGTCACCCAAGGAATGAAATTTATTGACCTAGGAGATAGAGTAGAACCATAGGAGCTATTGCCTTGAGATTGGAGATATTCATCTAGTCATCCTAAGGAACTCATCTCAAGAGATTCTTTAGTAGGTGTTAGTGTTGCAACTTAGTTTTCATACCTATGTTTTTCATATCATGTGTGTTTTTGATGATTTCAAAATATTATTGTAATGATTACTATTTCTCCTAACATATATTGGAAATATTATTTTTGTTGTTTGTGTGTACTAAAATTTTCAGGGAAATCATAGTCTAGATTACTTAAAACTTCAAGACAAGTTAGATTAGGGTTGATTGTAATTTGAGTTTATACTTTTTATACTTTTATTGAGTCTGAGAGAGTGATCATAATTGGGTAACTGTACACATACACTGTGGAAGTGTTAAAAATTACAAATTTTTTAAACTAATCGTACTAAACAATCTTAGGTTTGTACGGGACAATTTTTCCTGAGTGTTCCTTCAAAACAGAGTTAATCAAATCATACTTGAAAAATTTTCTAAGTCTTATTTGTACTATATGAAGTAACAATCGTACATACAATGTCTAAAGTATGAAATGGACATACAAAAGTTTATCCTGAATGAAATTAATTTTTTTTTGAATTAATTGTACTATATGATCATATGTTCGTATAGATGACGTCCAGAGTGTGAAATTGGTGTTTTTTAATTCATCCATATGAACTGGTGAATTTTTTGAACTAATCATACTATACGACCTTAGGTTTCTAAAGATGACTTCCAATGCATGAAATGGAATCGTCCATTTTTGTGCCAAATGAATCATGATTTGGTTAAAATAGATCATAATGTATTATATGGGTTTTGTATAATATGTTATATAGAGTATGAAATTAGTTCATAAAAAAACATACTGGATGATCTGGTTTAATTTTAAACTGATCGTACTGTACAATGGAAGTTCATGCAGACGACTTCCAGAATATGAAACCAATTTGTATAGGATCGTACGAGCAATTTTTGAATTATTCATATGTATTATATGTGATTGTACTATACAATCATGGATGCTCAAATTGAAATTTTAAGTTTTCTAAATAGTTTTTTATGTCTTTCATATATAAGGTCCTAAAAAACTTACTTTCTAGTACTTATTCCTCATATTTTCTTTTGAGAGTAAGTATAAGAGTGCTTTGGGAGAATGTTCGGGAGTCTGGATTAAGAGATCTTACAAGTGGAATTTGTGAAGGGTTCACAAGGTTGCCCAAAGGTAAGGATTTCTTTGTAAGTTTGTTAAATATCTTCCATACTTCTTTATAGACGCTCAAGAGAAGATATTTAAAGAAGATCCAATTGTCTATCGATACTTGGAAAGTGTTAAAGGACAATGATTCTCTGCCAACACTTGGAGAGTCTGAAAGGATGATGATTCTCTACTAACACATGGAGGTTGTGAAAGGATAACTGTTCTATGCCGACATTTAGAGGATGTGAAAGGACAATGGTACTTTACCGCAACTGGGATTGGTGGAAGAGAGGTTAATTGTAAGAACTTCTCTGCCTTATTGTGGGAGCAAAAGGAGGGTCACTATAAATTTCTATGTTCCTTTATTTTTGTTTTTACCGCATTTTTAATTTTCTGCAATTTTGATTTTGTGGTTGAATTGTTTATTTTGAAAAAAAATTGTATTAAAATTATAAATTAGTTTTCTATAATTTAAAATAGTTTTTTAAATTACCAATTCACCCCCCCCCCCCTCTTTGTTAGCATTGGTAATTTATAATAGGGTCTAATATCTTATTCGGACTTTTAGTTAGAACTATGCATGGACTTAGAAAAGAGGTTAATCATTATGCATTTAACTCAATAGTAGAACCTCCTAATATTGATTAAGCTTTATCTGAAGAATTCTAGATCCTAGCTATATAGAAAGAGTTAATCCAATTTATTAGGAATGATGTTTAAGAATTAGTTAATAGACCTAAAAAGTAGAGTGTTGTAGGATCAAAGTGGATTTTCAAGAATAAAATCAATGATTCTAGTGTAGTAATTAAAAATAAGGCTAGATTTGTAGATAAAGGGTACCATTTGATAGAATGAATTAATTTTGAGGAAACCTGTAACCCTAAAGCTATGTTAGAAGCTATTAGAGTTCTACTAGCCTTTGTTTTCTTTAGAGGTTTCAAGTTATATCAAATGGATGTTAAGAGTGTCGTTCTAAATGGGGTGATTAAGGAAGATGTATATGTGGAGGTTCCCCAAAGATTTGAGAATTCACAATTTCCCAATCATGTGTTCAAGTTAAAGAAGATATTGTATGGATTGAAGCAAGCACCTACAACATGGTATAATAGGCTTAATATATTTCTCCTAGATATGTCCTTTGTTAAGGGTAGTGTAGACACCACATTATTTCTTAAGAAAGTAGGAGAAGATCTCCTCATTGTTCAAAATTTATAAGGATGATATAATCTTTGTATAAACAAATAAAAACCATTATGATGAATTTTCAAAAGTAATAAGTGAGGAGTTTGAGCTGAGTATGATGGGAGAGCTTACTTACTATCTTAGATTTAGTGTGAAGAAGAGAGATGAGGGAACCTTCCATATCCAGTCTAAATATATCAAGGATATTCATAAGAAATATGAGATGAATAATGTTAAGGCAATAAATAATCACATGAGCTCTACCATTCAACTAGATAAGGATCCCAATAAAAACCTATAGATCAAAAGAAGTTTAAGGGAATAATAATATCACTTCTCTATTTGATTGCCTATAGACCTCATCTTATGTTCAATGTTTATTTTTCTACTAGATATTAGGCTGATCCTAAGGAGTCCCATATGATTTTTTATTATGAATGCTTTAGATACCTATTACACAACAAAAATATAGGAATATGGTATGTTGAAACTCGTTCACTATGAATTAGGTTGTTAAACCTAAGCTTATGTCCCAGCGACTAACCAAGAGGGGGGTGAATTGGTAATTAAAAATTAATTCATCTTTTTAATTTTTTAAACTGAAAATTAAACTTTAATGAGTTTTTATAGAAAACATTTTCCAACCACAGTTTTAAAAGTAAAAATAATAAAAAAAAGGCAACGGAAAAAATAAAGACATGAGGTTTATAGTGGTTCGATCAAAACCAGACCTACATCCACTCCCTTGAGGTACCCTCCGAGTATTGCACTAATACCAATAGTGACTCTCCTTTTGCACCCACAGCAAGGCGGAGAAGCCTTTACAAACACTTTTTCCACCACTACTCGGTGCGGCAGAGAACCGCCGTCCTTTTATACTATCCCCAGTGTTGGCAGAGAACCGTCATCCTTTTACACTCTCTCGGTATGGGCAGAGAACCCTTCTTCCTTTCACACTATCCTGTATGGGCATAGAACCCATCATCCTTTCACACTCTTCTAGTGTGGGCAGAGAACCCTTCGGCTGTTCACACTTTCCAAGTGTGGGCAGAGAACCCTTCGGCTGTTCACACTCTCCAAATGTCAGCAGACAACTGGATCTCCTTGACAGATCTCTTCACAAGAAATCTAGAATGAAGAAAAAAAAGAGTGAAGTAAACCCAAATCACAAGTAGATATTCTTACATTTGAATACCAAGTGAAGCCTTACGCTCTAGTAGTAGGAATCCTCCAAACACTCTCTTACACTCTCTCCTTGACTCTTCTTTCAATAGGCACGAAGATCAGTAGGCAAAAAGATCATATGACAGTTTAGTTTAGACTATTTATTGGAAAGACATAAAAAACCGTCCAAAAATTACAAATATTCAACTCAATACGAATTCGATCATCCTATACGATTGTTGATCGTCCTAGACAATTTTACTTAAATGCGTTGGAAATGAACCTAATATATATGGATACAAAATGACTTCGTACACACACATCATCCCGTACGAACTAGTTTCGTCCGGAACGAACGATTATTCCATAGGTCAGTTCCCAAAAAATGGCAGAACGTCACTTAATTTTTCAGAGTCGGTTCACTTTGTCCTAGGATGAATATTGGTTCGTCCAGACAAAATTTTTCCAGAGAGAAAATCTTCCTGGGATGAATACACTTTGTCCTGGACAAAAATGCTCCAGAGAGCAACTCGTCTTAGAACGAATACATTTCGTTCTAGAACGAAAATTTTCCAGAGAACATTTCGTCCTGGGACGAATACACTTTGTCCTGGATGATCAGGACTTAGAATAATTTTCTTTAAGTCTTGTTCGTTCCATTGCTCTTATGAGGATATAACTGACTTGATCGTCCCGTACGAACTATGTTCGTCCCTTACGATCAGTACAAAACTCTCAAGATCTCCTAAGGTGTGTGTGTGTGTGTATTCACTCAATTATAATCACTCCCTATCAAACTTAATTCAAACAAAAATACAAATTTTAAATACACAAAGTATCTCATGTTGAATTTGATTTGAAGTCTTTGTAGTCTGGAGTTTGATTTTCCTGAAATGTTAGTACACACAAGAACAAAAATAACTCTTCCATAAAGTGTTAGGAGATAACTATACATAAAATAATAATATTTGAAATCATCAAAACTATACAAGTTGCAA
>NW_021532881.1:22790-27195 GCF_001605985.2 Dendrobium catenatum | reverse complement strand
AGGAGGTGCAGCACCAAAGATGTTAAAGTAAGTACTCATCATAAGCACATTGGTACTGATATCACTCATCTGTTCTCTCATAAAATTCGTGTCATGCTGATACTGATCGGCCTGCTGCTTAAGATGAGTCTCAATTTGATCGAAACATTGATCAAAATGAGTCTCTAAACGATCAAATCTTTGAACCAAATCCTGATAATTTGGTTCATTGGTTATCACTAATGACACTAATGACATATATTTTACCTGGTTCTTCTTTGAAGATTGCACTAAATTATCCATTGTTGTAGTAGAGCGGTTCTTTAAACTCTTGATCAGAATGAACCAAATTATATTTTTTTGTCCAAAATTTAGGCAACTAGATGTCCTAAGGTGATGTTCTTCTTTCTCTTATGCTCTACATGTCTAATTTCAGGCAGCCCATAAAGATAGTTAAGGATAAGTTGGGCTTCATCTATAGGTTCTTTAGTCATGATCAAGAAGGTCGCCATAGAAAGAAGTGGGGTAATGTTGATCCTATCACCAGCTTTAGGAATTATAGAAGTTCTAAGGACATACTGGATTATACGAGCATTACGAACTAGACCGGATACTCTAGCCACATGTTCATTCAGATTATTTCCTCTAATCACATTATTAATTTCATACTATGCATAATCATGAGTGTTAATCAAGTGATGGGCACTGGCTCCCTCTGTCCTTAAATTCAAAAAGGCTCCTAAGTCAGCCTTGGTGATTTCAACTTTTTGTTTGAAGACAAAGGAATAGATTATAGAATGGTCAAAATTAAAGGACATGTTAGCGAGAAAGTAGCGGAAGGTTTCCTTATTGTAGAGATAGACGAGGGTAAGGATAAAACCAAACTATATTGAGGCAAATAAGTTCATTACCTGAAAGGTAAGTTGTTCTTGGATTAGGATTCTAAAGGGTGTGATCTTCGCTGAGGAAAACCTAGGAAAAGATTCCTCATTTGCTTTGGAAAGGAAGTTTTCAGAGGAATTAATATGTGGTTTCTTTGCCAGAACCTTTTGTCTCTTACTTCAACTCGCCATTTGGAAGAAGATCTAGAGTACGAAAGAGATTGAAAGTGAAGTTTTGAGTGTGACTGTTGAGTTCCAAAAGCCCTTCTATTTATTAAAAATGATACGTTCGTACTAGATGAAAAAATTTTGTCTCGTACGAATTTTTCGATTCGTCCCATACTCAAAAATTTTGTATGGACGAACCAATGCTTCAAAATGAAATGGCTTTTCGTAATCAACACAACTTACGAAGCGTCCTTTTGTACAAACTTTTGACCAGACTGATCGTACAGACAAACACGTGTTCGTCTTGGGACGATAAGAACTTATATCATTTTAATGGCAGTTGAAACCGTCCCCTCCATCGAACTGACTTGTGTTCGTCCGGATGAACCAAAGGCTCATACGTACGAAGTTCGTATTAAAAACTACCTTATCCATTCAACCGCTTTATTCATTCGTCCTGTCATTTGAAAAACATTTTGTCCTGGATGATTGTGATGATCGTACAGACAAAGTGACAAAAAAACACTGAAAACTGCACTCAAACGGTTCAAAATCCAACAGTTTGTCACACTACACAAATCGTCCCGTACGAAAAAATTTCTTCCCTGACGATTGTCACTCAAAATTTTCAAATTTTTGCACTCAATCAAAAAACTAAAATACAAACACACTAAAAACATAAAACAACGAAAAAACTCAAACTCTAAATAAAGAAAATCACACATACAAGTTCATAAACACATAAAACACACAAACACATTAACTAGTAAACAAATATCAATGTTGCAAAAATATTTTTATTTAAGCATTCAAATCAATCACACCAAGCCCTGTTCTTAATGCACTGAAAGTATCAAAGGCTAAAGGTTTTGTAAAAATATCTATATATGTTGATTTTCAGTAGAAACATGAGTGAGTTCAATTTCTCCTTTGGATACATGATCCCTTATGAAATGATGTCTTATGTCTATATATTTGGTTCTTGAATGTTGAATAAAAATTTTAGAAATACAAATAGTACTAGTGTTATCACAATAAATTAGAATAGTACCTATAGTTAATCTTAAAGCAATCAACTATTGTTTCAACCAAAGTACTTGTGCCACACAACTTCCTAATGCAATGTATTCAGCTTCTGCAGAAGATAGGGCTACTAAATTTTGTTTCCTACTAGACTAAGAGACTAGAGAATTTCCAATAAATTGACATGTTCCAGAAGTGCTCTTTCTATCCACCCTACAACCTATAAAGTCAGAATCTGAATAACCAATTATTTCAAATGAAGAGCTAGACTTAGGATACCAAATACCTAAGTACTGAGTTCCTAACAGATATCTTAAAATCCTTTTTACTGCTATCAAATGTGATTCTTTTGAATCTGATTGAAATCTAGCACATAGGTAAACACTAAACATGATATCGGGTCGTCTAACAGTCAAGTAAAGTAAAGATCTAATTATCCCTCTAAATTTCTTTTGATCAATAGATTTTCCCTTAGGGTCCTTATCCAACTGAACTGAGGAACTCATTGGTGTACTAATAGGTTTTGCATTGTCCATTTCATACTTTTTAAGGATGTCCTTAACATATTTTGACTGACTAAGAAATGTACCTTCCTCAATTTGCTTAATGATAAATCCTAGAAAGTAACTTAAATCTCCTATTAGACTCATCTCAAATTCACTACTCATTATTTTAGAAAAATCATCACAAAGGTTTTTATTTGAAGATCCAAAAATAATATCATCCACATAAATTTGAACAATGAATATATCCTTTCTTCCTTTCTTTAAAAAGAGAGTTGTATCCACACTTCCTTTTTCAAAAGATCTTTCAAGTAAAAAGGTGCTCAACCTCTCATACCAAGCCCTAGGTGCATGTTTCAATCCATATAATGCCTTTTTCAACTTGATAACATGATTTGGATATTTAGAATTTTCAAAACCTGGTGGTTGTTCTACAAAAATATCTTCTTAAATTACCCCAATTAAAAAGGCACTTTTTACATCCATTTGATACAATTTGAATCCTCTAAAACAGGCAAAAGCTTGCAAAACCCTAATTGCTTCAAGTCTAGCTAATGGGGCAAAAGTCTCCTCAAAATCAATCCCTTCATTCTGATTATACTCCTTAGCAACTAATCTAACCTTATTTCTAAAGACTACTTCTGATTCATTCATTTTGTTTTTGAATACCCACTTAGTTCCAACTACACTTTGATCCTTTGGCCTTATAGTTAATTCCCAAACTTTATTTCTTATAAATTTATTCATCTCATCTTGCATGGCCAAAATCCAAAATTCAACTGAAAGTGCTTGATCAATATTTGTGGGTTCTATAGTTGAAATGATGGCAGAATGATTTACTTCTTTATTTAATCCACGCCTAGTCCTTACACCCTCACTTGGTTCACCTATAATCAATTCCCTTGGGTGGGTTTTAGAAAATCTCAAATCTCTTGGCAAAGGGTTTTCTATCTCCAAATTTGCTTCCAAATTTACTTCCAAATTTATTTTATCAATATTTTGGGAGTTAATCTCAATCTCATCTTCTACAATATTTGGCTCTTTCATATTTCCATATTCATCAAATATAATATGTGTGGTCCAACACTTGAGTATCCAACAAAAATTTCTCCATCAGATTTTGGATCAAATTTTCCTAAAGTAGATTTTCTATTGTTATGAATGAACACCTTTCAACCAAAAACATACAAATGAGACAAATTAGGTGTTCTTCCTTTTAATAACTCATAGGGTGTTTTATTAAATTTAGATCTCACATTTACCCTATTCAGAACATAACATGCAGTGCTAACCGCCTCAGCCGAAAAATATTTAAGAAGTGAATATTCTGCCAACATTGCTCGTGCAGCTTCTATTAATGTTCTATTTTTTCTTTCGACTACCCCATTCTGCTGAGGGGTTCTAGGTGCAGAAAAATTATGATCAATTCCTTTCTCCTTACAAAATTCTTCAAATTTCTTATTCTCAAATTCTCCTCCATGATCACTTTGTATAGAAATAATTTCACACCCTAGTTTTCTTTAAATCCAAGTAAAAAAGTTTTTAAATTCCTCAAATGATTCACTCTTATGAAATAAAAATCTAACTCATGTGAATCTTCAATAATCATCCACAATCACAAATCCGTATACCTTCCCTCCTAGACTCATAATTCCAACTGGTACAAAAAGATCCATATATACAAAATCTCTAAAGGTTTACTACTAAGATCTATATTGGACTGAAAAGAGGACTTTACTTGCTTTCCTAATTGACATGCATCACAAAGGTAGTCCTTAGTAAAGTCTAGTTTTGGTATACCTCTCACTAAGTTCTTTTGGATAATCCTCCTAAGGTTTTTCATGCTAGAGT
>NW_021532881.1:10595-22189 GCF_001605985.2 Dendrobium catenatum | reverse complement strand
TAGGCAAACAATGAAGAATCTTATTAACCATTTTAGCATTCGTTAGTTCCCTACCCAGTATATGCAAAGAGGTGACTATTTGTGTGAATCTTGTGTACATATCAAAAATGGATTCATTTGGTTTCATGCGAAACAGCTTATAATCATGTAATAAGATATTAAGTCTAGATTGATTAACCTCATTAGTCCCCTCATAAGTTATACAAAGTCTATCCCATATGTCCTTCCCACTTTTGCAAGTGGAAATCCATATGTAGTCTTCTAATTTTAAAGCACAAAAGAAACTATTCAAGCATTTGGTGTTTAGTTGTGCTAAGTCATGTTCTTCTACTGTCCAGTCTGTAAAAGGTGTTTCAACTCTAACTCCATCAACTAGTCTAGTTGGTTTTGTATACCCTTCTTGAACTAAGATCCACATATAATAATCAAGTGACTTTAAAAATGTAGACATGCATGTTTTCCAAAAATCAAAAGGTATATTGTCGAACAGTGGAGGTCTTATTATAGAGTAACCCTCGGTTGTATTTCGGTTTCCAAATGTAGCCATCTACGTTAATTAAAAAGTAGTCTAAACTTATGGTTTTGAAACAAAGCTCTGATACCACTTGTTGAAACTTGTTTACTATGAGTTAGGTTGTTAAACCTAAGCTTATGTCCCAGCGGCTAACCAAGAGGGGGGATGAATTGGTAATTAAAAATTAATTCCTCTTTTTAATTTTTTAAGCCAAAAAATAAACTTTAATGAGTTTTATAGAAAATATTTTTTTACCACAGTTTTAAAAGTAAAAATAATAAAAAAGGCAGCGAAAAAAATAAAGACACGAGGTTTATAGTGGTTCGGTCAAAACCAGACCTACATCCACTCCCCAGAGGCACCCTCCGAGTATTGCACTAATACCAACAGTGACTCTCCTTTTGCACCCACAGCAAGGCGGATAAGCCTTCACAAACACTCTTTCCACCACTACTCGGTGCGGTAGAGAACCATCGTCCTTTTACACTCTCCTGGTGTGGGAAGAGAACCCTTCGTCCTTTCACACTCTCTTAGTATGGGCAGAGAACCCTTCATCCTTTCACACTCTTCTAGTGTGGGCAGAGAACCCTTCAGCTGTTCACACTCTCCAAGTGTGGGCAGAGAACCCTTCGGCTGTTCACACTCTCCAAGTGTTAGCAGAGAACCAAATCTCCTTGACAGATATTCTCACAAGAAATCTAGAAGGATGAAAGAAAAGAGTGAAGTAAACCCAAATAACAAGTAGAGATTCTTACCTTTAAATACCAAGTGAAGCCTTCATGCTCCAGTAGTAGGAATCCTCCTTCGAACACTCTCTTACACTCTCTCCTTGACTCTTCTTCCAATAGGCACGAAGATCAGTATGCAAAAAGATCATATGGTAGTTTAGTTTGGACTATTTATAGGAAAGACACAAGAAATCATCCAAAAACTATAAATATTCAAGTCAATACGAATTGGATCATTCCGTACGATCGTTTATCATCCTGGATAATTTTACTTAAATGTGTTAGAAACGAACCTAATGTATATGGGTACGAAATGACTTCGTACACACACATCATCCCATACAAACTAGGTTCGTCCGGTACGAACGATTATTCGATAGGTCAGTTCCCAAAAACTGCAGAATATCACTTTATTTTTCAGAGTCGGTTCACTTCGTCCTGGGACGAATATTGGTTCGTCCGGACGAAATATTTCTAGATAGCAAATCATCCCAGGACGAATATAACGAAATGCTCCAGAGAGCAACTCATCCTGGAATGAATACACTTCGTTCTTAAAGAAAATTTTCCAGAGAACATTTCATCCTAGGACGAATACACTTCGTCCTGGACGATCGGGACTTAGAAAAATTTTCTTCAACTCCTGTTCGTTCTATTACTCTTATGAGGAGATAACTGACTTGATCGTCCCGTACAAACTATGTTTGTCCCGTACGATCAGTACAAATCTCTCAAGATCTCCTAAGGTGTGTGTGTGTGTATTCACTCAATTACAATCACTCCCTCTCAAACTTAATTCAAATAAAAATATAAGTTTTAAATACACGAAGTATCTCATGATGAAATTGATTTGAAGTCTTTGTAGTCTGGAGTTTGATTTTCCTGAAATATTAGTACACACAAGAGCAAAAATAACTCTTCCATAAAGTGTTAGGAGATAACTATACATAAAATAATAATATTTGAAATCATCAAAACTATACAAGTTGCAAGAATATAAAACATGCAAATAGAAACTCTCTTAACATGGTATATTTGACATAGTTCATACTTTAAAATCATAGGGTATTCAGACTCTAACTTTTCTGGGTGTAGGGTAGAAAGAAAAAGCAGCTTAGGAACCTAACAATTCATAGGTCATTAACTAGTTTCCTAGTTTAGTAGAAAGTAAAACTCAATAGAATTATCCACTGCTGAGGTGGAATACATTATTGTAAGAAGATGTGTTTCCCAATTCTTAGGGCTAAAGCAATAAATTTATGATCTTGGATTATCTGTTGGCACTATTCCTATCATATGTGACAACACTAACGCCATTTGCATTTCTAAAAATCTAATCCAACAACACTCACGCGCCTAGCATATAGACTTTAGGCCATATTTCATTAGAGATCATGGAGAAAGGGAGATATATAATTGTATCATATAACTACTGAAGATCAACTCATAGACATCTTTACAAAACCCCTTGCCTATTATATCTTTAGCACCTTGAGGATTAAAGTAGGTGTTATAGATATTCATTCTAAATCTAGGGTGAATGATATAACTTTAATCATCTATAATTATGAGTTTTTCTTTACACGTGTTTTATATCTTTTTTATATATTTGATGTGGGTTTGTATGTTTTTTTTTTCTATTTGTTTTGGTTCTATAGTTGTTCTAATATCACAACAACACACCTCAAATCATTTATTTAATAAAAAAATTATTTATGTCGTATTGTATGAATCACTCCGTACTATACGATCTATATGCTTTATGCACATCCTGATATTATATAAAAATAATGGTTCTAATCTAACCAATTATTATTGATCATACTATACAACAACCTATTTTAAAACACACAATCCTCATGTTAGTATCCATTGGATGAATTCAATTTGGTATGTATAATCATCAATGAGGTATCATATTGTACGAACGTCTATTTATTTTGTATGATGCATTGATCAAAAACTAATCCAGGTTGACTCCTTAGGATGAGGGATTTAACGAAGATCATTCAGTATGATTTTGATCACACTATATAATTTGAGCAACTTTTTTGACTGATCATGCTGGACAAATTAACATCTTCATATCATACAGTATAATAACTATCATACAATAAGATTTGGATGAAATCTATTTAAAAGAAGGGAATTGAAAAGCTAAAATCACACTTCTCATCAAACTACTTTCCTTCTTCCTCTCCAAAGTCCTCATACTGACCAAATGGCTGGAGGAAAATGATCTACAACACTAATAGGGAGTTCCTTAAGCGAACCAATAGATCCCCATTTCGAAGAAGCTGCTGATGCATATTATCACTATAAAATTGCTAGGATTACCCACACTAAAGCTATCAATCAAGATAATCTAAATTTTGAGGTATTGAACCTTTTTACTGGCACTACACTCTAATTTATACTAACCCTAGCATTTTCAACTTTAAATTATCGTATGAATTAATAGTGAAGGCACTATCCTTCAATCCTTTATTAATATGAGGCCTACAGAGATCACCGATGAAGATTTTGACCAAATCCTACATCTCTCCACCACTAGCCTCAAAGACCATTCTATAATTTTTTATCATGACTATAAATTGATTAATGCCAACTTGACTCTTAAATATGCTCCACATAACATACACCTACCTTTAGTTTATACCCTTGTCCAGGATGCATGCATAATCTAATATATCCTTCACAATTCATTCATCCCTAAAGATGGAGATACGATAAATATCACACCTCTTATATCCCTTATCACCTACTTCATCATGGAAATAATTGATTTTAATGATGTTGATTTGATTATGCAATACATTGAACACCTGACTAGCATTAGGAATCTGAGAAACAAGTACATGCAAAACCTCATTTTAGGCCACCTCATATCCTATACTCTTGAAGCCAAATATAATTTGCAATTTCCTACATCACCTTATCACCTTCTAACCTACTAAACAAATAGCTCCTTCCACATACTTCATAGTGATCAATGCCATCATTGTTGCTATGTGGAGTATCTAGAGCAAGAGAAGTCAGTTGGAGCTCCAGCACTTGCACCTATAAACCATCCTTCTCAGTATGGACATTGATTCAAATATTTGATAAGATGTAGACTCTACTCGGCGCTTACACTGAGGAGCAGCATCGACAGCATGAGACTGATATGGCATGGTTTGGATAGTAGTTTGCATCCCTTCACTGATACTTTCATCCACCTTCTCCACCACCACCTTATTAAATACCTTCCTACTTTTAGCATGTGTTATTTATTATAGCTTGTGTCTATATTTTTTGCTATTTGTTTTGTTTTTTCTTTTATGCTTAGTCGTTCCTCTTTTTTGTGATGTCAAAAAGGAAAGAATGTGTGTTTGGTTGATTGTTGAGTAATTATTAATCATTTGGATTTTATTATACTCTTTTTTTGCACTGTCTTATATTTTGTCATTATTTTATGCTTTGTGTTACATTTAAAATATCTATAAAAAAATTCTCCTATTTTTAGATGGATTAGTTAGTAAGAGGGAGTTTTAGGAGAAAATATGATTAATTTTAATTCTTCAACAAATAATATTTTTCTTTGCCAAAAGGGGTAGATCTTTGTAATCCAGGATCCTGAGCCCATGATTTTGATGATAAAAAAACTTTATTGGCTTCTTACTATATTTATACGACTAGTATTTGTAGATATTGTTTTTTTTTTTTTGTGCACACTAACATTTTGGGTAAATCATACAACGTACAAAAGGATCAACTCAAGCATGGTAGACTAGGAGTGTTTTCATTTTTACCAGAGTCTAAAATTTTATTTATTTATTTTATATTTCTTAGGTTAAAAGGTTTATAGAAGGTGTATAACAGCTTAGTGACCATGCACACACACGCATGAGGGAGGAAATTTAAAATCATTAATTTATAATTAAATTATACTGTGTGAGCTTCATCGCAATGTTCGATCTTTATTAAATCAGGTTTAATTAAAGCATTAAGTTATGTTTTTTTTATCTTGATATAATCATATTATACAATATTGATCGTACAGGATGATCACTATAAATTAGGAAAATTACTGCCAATCATAAATATAACAATATTTTGAAGTTTAAAATTTATACTAATAATACTATACAATTACTATCATATTGTATGATGAATTTAAAAATTTTCTAATTTAATCCTTGATAAAGAAATTAAATCTAGATTAATTGATATTAAACATCATATTGTATGATGACCTTATTTATATAGCATGAACTAATTCCAAATGGTGTATAATAATTAATTGTCATAGATCATCATGGATGAAATGATGATTTGATTCAACTAATCATACGGTAAGATACTTAATTCATACTGGACGATCTATTCAAATATTCAAACTGATCATACGGGATTTTATCTATCATACAATACTTTTATGCTATATTGAACTAATTATATTATATGAATAGAGTATGCAAAATTAAAAATTTAGATTTCTTTAAAGCCTAATTTAAAAATTGGTTTTAAAGCCAAAGAAAAAATCCTTTGGCAACTGAAGGAACTCTGAGGGAGAACTCATGAGAAAACTCTAGTGCTTTGGAGAAGGAGAACGTGGATTAAGTGTGAGGGAGGAGTGAGAGGGGTTTCCACACGATTGCTCAAAGCTAGTTTATACCTTATTTTCTCCAAGGATTTGGTGAATTTTTGAGGTTGCTCTAAGGAGAGAAGCTTCAAGGTCAAAGGTTTTGATTCTTTGCCTTCATCAAGAGGGTGGAAAGCTTCGACATTCTCTACCTTCACCAAGAGGGTGAAAAAGAATTCCAAGGTACTCTTCTATCCCCAAGAGGATGGCATAGCTTGGAGGTTCTCTACCTTCACGAGACGGATGAAAATGTATTTTGATTCTCCGCAGCATTAGGCTATGGTGGAAGTGACTTTTAAGGGCTTCTTCACCTTGCCCTGGGGACTAAAGGATAGACACTAAAGATGTTAGTGAAATACCTAATGAGGACTCTTGGGAATGGATATAACTCAAGTTTTAACCGAACCAATTTAGAATTTGTGGACAGTCATTCTTTTACTCGCATTTTTCCTGGTATTTTATTTTCTTCAACTTATTCTTGTGAAATTTGTCATAAGAAATTTTGTGATATATGTGTATGCTTACGTAACCTAGAATTTCTATAAACAAAATCTAAAATCAAAAGTAAAAAAAATATTTCTTTTTAACTCAAAAAATAATTTAAATTTCAATTTGATATATGATATTTACTTCCATTAAGAGTTTTGTTTGACATCGTGCATGGAGAGAAACCATTAAGAAGCAAAATTTTTAAAATAACAATTTACCTCCCACTTGGTGTGCCTAGGGATCATTCAATGAGGTTTAACACCCTCCATTGAAATTTCATTCCTACCACTTCTGGAGTACTTAGGCTGATTGAGTTTGCAAAATTTGTAAAACCATGGTTCTTATTCTTTAAGCATGCCAATGTCATAACAATATAATTTACAATGTTGTGGCAATCTAAGTTCTATAAATTGAAAAGTCCGAGCACAAACATACAAAGCGCCCTAGCACTAAGAGAACCATAGTGCATGTTTAGTTCAACATTATAGCATTATAATAGTCCCACACATCAAAATTGCACTTAGTACCATGATGTAAGAGTTAGACTAATTTTATATGGAAGCGTCTCATTGATTCAGATAAACATTGTAGTGGAGATAAGTATTGAGCATTGAGCATCAAGGTGCTAGTTCATTATTATAACATCGTACTTCCCAACTCTATAGTGTCATGATGCCTATCTCAATTTTTTTTACTTAATATAATTTTTTTATGGACTTTTCATCTATTTATTCTTCAAGATAGTAAAAGGAGTCAGAGTTTAGAGTGGTGAGTGATCATTCTTAAGTGAAATTGATTCAGGGAGCATCTTTTGTTTTGAATTATGCGTAAACACTTCTTTAAGTGATATTTACTCGACCTATCCCTTATATCTTTTATGTTGTTGTTTACGATGTTTTGTATAAAATAACTTCTATGGCTAGCTAAAATTCTCCGTTTAGGGATTATGATGTGAATAAAGCATATTATTCCTAATGTAGACTCTTGTTCTTCATTAAATTCATTAAATGGCCTTGTGCGAAAGTCAAAACTAGTTTGATTCATTGCCTTGATGAAGGAATGATGGAATAAATAGGTTAAATGAGATAAAATACTTTCATACCTTGACATACAATGAATAAGATAATAGGCTCTATGGAGATAAAATCATTATAGTGAGGTGAGAACTTTCCTTTAGAACTTTAAAAAATTGATAGAGATCTTAGGATGTATATGCTCTTATTCACAACAAACCAAGATTAGTTTACTTTGGAAAATATTGTAACATCCATTATCATGAGTCGAAGACATTTTTTTATGAGTATTTTATCTATTCAGTATTTTCAGTAATTTGTAGAACCTCACCTTCAAATAGACTCAGCAATATAATCATGCTACTTCAATAGACAGTACTAGGGGGATTCATAGGGATGCACTCCTTCTTGTGGGACTAAAAACACTCTCATTCACTTTATTACTTTATCAACATATACACTTGCATAATTAAATTAACAGTGTGCCACACCCATGTCATGCACCATCATCCCTCTACTTGATTGATTTATGTTTTAAATTATTTTTATATTATTAGTTGGCTTATTATGAATCCAAAAAAGTTTATTTTTTTTCTAGAAAAATACTTTTGACTTTTTATAATTCATTTATAGAATTATATAGAATTAGTATTATTTTATGTATTCAGAAGACTAGATTTAGAATTAGGTAGACCATATGAACTCTGAAGTTGATGAAATTTTAGATATATGTTAAGGATAACATGAAATAAATTTCCTCAAATTTTAGGGCCATTTGAAATTGTATTAGATTTTTAATAATTTTCTATAATTTGAAAATCAATTATCATTTGGTTCTTTGTAAAATCAGGTTAGACATTTAGCTAGAATAAGTAATAGATTTCTCTTGTTTATAGTGTTAATCAAGATTTTATTGTAGTTTAGTTTTTTTTTTTTCTAGAATTAATTTTAATGTTCTAGAGTTTCTCAATCAATTAGGTTCCAAAGTTGGGGTAATTTTAGTTTTTTCTAATTGGGTGACTAGATGTATTCAAATCTTCACTAAAAAAAACTCACAAATCTTTAAGGACCTTTGGATCATAAGGTGAAAATTTAAAGGTATTTGGATGATGCATTGAATTTCTTCATTTTTCCTGATATGTCTAACTGAAAATAATAAGTAAAATTTCTAGGGTAAACCATATTTGATTGCGGTGAAATTTAAGAGAGTTGCTATTTGCATTTTTTACATTCGTGCATCTTGTATTATTTTGATGATTGCAAATATTATTGTTTTACGTATATATATCTCATAACACTTTTTTGGAAGATTTGTTTTTGCTCTAGTTTGTACTAACATTTCAGGAAAATCAACTCCAAGCTATGAAGACTTCAAATCAAATTTAGCAAATATTAATTTGTAAATTATAAGTTTTGAATTGAGAGGGAGTGATTGTAATTGAGTGAAAAATCACAACACACACACTTGGGGGAACAATTTTTGTGAACTGATCGTACGAGACGAACCTAGTTCGTATAGGACGATCATGTCAATTAAGCCCTCAGAAGAGCAATGGATCGAACAGGCACGGAGAAAATTTTTCCAAGTCCTAATCATCCAGGACGAATTTAACATTCATCCCGGGACAAACTTCTCGGGATTCTCACTTTGCACTGTTAGTCCAGACGAAATGCATGGTTCGTCTCTGGATAAAACTCTCTATATAAAATCGTACAGGATGAAATTAACCTTCATCTTTGGATGAAACTCTCTGTATAAAATTTTCCAGGATGAAACTTGTTCGTCCCAGGACAAACCGAACTGACTTACCTAAGTTGGTTACGTCCTGCAGGGATTTGGGAACCGACCTATGCAATAACCTTTTCGTACCGGACGAACCTAGTCCGTACAGGATGATAAGCGTGTACGAACATAGTTCATACCAATATACATCAGGATCATTTTCGACACTTTAAGTAAAATCGTCCGTGATGATCCACGATTGTACGGGACGATCCATTTCGTGATAACTTAAAAATTTTATAGTTTTGGACGGTTTTTCTTGTCTCTCCTATATAGGGTCCAATTTTTACTACCACCCAATCTTTTTGCTCATTGATCTTCATGCTTATTGGAAGAAGAGTCAAGGAGAGAGTGTGAGAGAGCATTCAAAGGAGGATTCCTACCACTGGAGCATGAAGGCTTTGCTTGATGTTCAAAGGTAAGATTTCCTACTTGTGATTTGAGATTACTTCACTCTTTTCTTTCTTTCTTCTAGATTTCTTGTGAGAAGATCTGTCAAGGAGATCAGGTTCTCTGCTCACACTAGGAGAGTGTGAAAGGACGAAGGGTTCTTTGCCCACACTAGGAAAGTGTGAAAGGACATAGGGTTCTCTGCCCACATTAGGAGAGTGTGAAAGGACGGATGGTTCTTTGCCAATACTGGGGATAGTGTAAAAGGATGATGGTTCTCTGCCGCACCGGGTAGTGGTGGAAAGAGTGTTTGTAAAGGCTTCTTCGCCTTGCTGTGGGTGCAAAAGTAGAGACACTATTGGAATTAGTGCAATACTCAGAGGGTGCCTCTGGGGAGTGGATGTAGGTCTGGTTTAGACCGAACCACTATAAATCTTGTGTCGTTTATTTTTACTGTTTTTATTTTATGTATTTTTTTTGTTTAAAAAGTTGTGGTTGAAAAACTTTTTATAAAAATTCATTAAAGTTTATTTTCGGTTCAACTTATCTAAAAGAGAGATAATTTTTAAAATACCAATTCACCCCCCCTCTTGGTAGCCTTGGGACATTAACTTAGGTTTAACCACCTATTCACTAGACTCAACAAGTGATATCATAGCCCTATTTCAAAATCATAAGTTTAAACTACTTTTTGATTAACGTAGATGGCTACATTTGGAAACTGAAACACACCTGAGGGTTACTCTATTACTAGACCTTCACTGTTTGACAATATACCTTTTAATTTTTAAAAAACACGCATGTCTACTTTCTTACAATCACTTAATTATCGTTTGTGGATCTTAGTCCATGAAGGATATACAAAACCAACTAGATTAGTTGATGAAGTTAGAGTTGAAAAACCTTTTACAGACTTGACTGTAGAAGAACGTGACTTAGCACAACTAATCGCTAAATATTTGAATATCTTCTTTTGTGCTTTAAAATCTGAAGACTACATATGGGTTTCCACTTGCAAAAGTGGAAAGAACATATAGGATAGACTTTGTATAACATATGAGGGGACTAATGAGGTTAAACAATCTAGACTTAATATCTTGTTGCATGATTATGAACTGTTTTGCATGAAACCTAATGAATCCATTTCTGATATGTACACAAAATTTACTCAAATAGTCACCTCTTTGCATGCACTTGGTAGGGAACTAACGAATGCTGAAATGGTTAATAAGATTTTTTGTTGTTTACTTACTACTTATGATGCTAAAATTACTGCAATTACAGAGTGTAAAGATATAAACATTTATTCAATTGACAATCTTTTTGGTTCACTTATTGCTTAAGAGCAAGGAGTTAGCCAAAGAAAGATTAATGCAGGTGAACCACGAAAAGAAAAGAACATAGCACTAAAAGTGGAAGAGTCTGAGAGTGAACACTCACAACCTGAGGATGAAGATGACATTGCATTAATGACTAGAAAGTTTAGAAGCTTTCTAAAAAGGAAATAAAAGAGATGCCAGTAAGGGAATAGAGGTAAATTTAATAGAAATGACAAGGTTTTTAATGAAGTAATTTGCTATGAATGCAGGAAACTTGGTCATATTAAAACTGATTGCCCAAAATACAAAGCCACTCCTAGCAAGGAGAAGGTAGAGGAGAAACCAAATGTAAAGAAGGGCAAGAAGAAGTTTAAAAGAGCTTTCTGGGCGGACCCAGCTTCAGATTCATCGGAGATAGAAAAGGAAGAAGAAGTCACCAATCTTTGCTTGATTGCAGATAGTCTTAATCAGTTAGATCAAGAAGAGAGTCGCTCTCACACAAGACCTCATGAGAGCATATGGTACCTGGATAATGGATGTTCAAAGCATATGACTGGAGATACTGCTCAATTCATAACGCTGGAAGCCAGGAGTAGAGGCAAGGTTACACTTGGAGATAATACCACAAAGAAGGTGGTTGGATCAAGTATGATTGGAAATCTTAAAAACTTTTTTATAGACAATGTGTTATTTGTTGAAGGCTTAAAGCATAATTTGTTAAGTATAAGTCAGCT
>NW_021532881.1:0-10083 GCF_001605985.2 Dendrobium catenatum | reverse complement strand
CCAAAAGGTTGATAGATTAAATTTGGAAGAAAATGTGGAAGAAAATTTGGAAATAGAAAACCCTTTGCCTAGAGATTTGAGATTTTCTAAAAACTACCCAAGGGAATTGATTATAGGTGAACCTAGTGAGGGTGTTAGAACTAGGCGTGGATTAAGCAAGGAAGTCAATCATTCAGCCTTTATTTCAACTATAAAACCCACTAATATTGATCAAGCACTTTCTGATGAATTTTGGATATTGGCCATACAAGAAGAGTTGAATCAATTTGTAAAAAATAAATTTTGGGAATTAACTTCAAGGCCAAAAGATCAAAGTGTTGTTGGAACTAAGTGGGTATTCAAAAATAAAATGAATGACTCAGGTATAGTCATTAGAACTAAGGCTAGATTAGTTGCTAAGAGGTATAATCAGATTGAAGGGATTGATTTTGAAGACACTTTTGCCCCTGTAGCCAGACTTGAAGCATTTAGGATTTTGCTAGCCATTGCCCATTTTAAAGGATTCAAATTATATCAAATGGATGTGAAAAGTGCCTTCTTAAATGGGATAATTGAAGAAGATTTTTTTTGTATAAAAACCACTAGGTTTTGAAAATTCAAAAATACCTAAATCATGTTTTCAAATTGAAAAAGCCATTATATGGATTAAAACATGCACCAAGGGCTTGGTATGAGAGGTTGAGCACCTTCCTACTTGAAAAATCTTTTGAAAATTGAAGTGTGGATACAACTCTCTTTTTGAAGAAATTTGAAAAGGATATACTCATTGTTCAAATTTATGTGGATGATATCATTTTTGGTTCTTCAAATAAAAATCTTTGTGATGATTTTTCTAAAACAATGAGTAGTGAATTTGAAATGAGTCTAATGGGAGACTTAAATTACTTTCTAGGCTTTAGCATTAAGCAACTTGAGGAAGGTAAATTTCTTAGCTAATCTAAATATGTTAAGGACATCCTCAAAAAATATAAAATGGACAATGCTAAACCTGTTAGTACACCAATGAGTTCTTCAGTTCAGTTGGATAAGGACCTTAAGGGAAAATCTATTGATCAAAAGAAATTTAGAGGGATTATTGGATCTTTACTTTACTTGACTGCTAGCCGACCCGATATCATGATTAGTATTTGCTTGTGTCCTAGATTTCAATCATATCCAAAAGAGTCATATTTAACAGCAGAGAAAAAGATTTTAAGATATTTGTTGGGAACTCAGAACTTAGGAATTTGGTATCCTAGGTTTAGCTCTTCATTTAAAATTATTGGTTATTCAAATTCTGACTTTGCAGGATGTAGGGTGGATTGAAAAAGCACTTCTGGAACATGTTAATTCATAGGAAATTCATTAGTTTCATTGTCTAGTAGAAAATAAGATTTAATGGCCCTATCTACTGCAGAAGCTGAATACATTGCCTTAGGAAGTTGCGTGGCACAAGTACTTTGGTTAAAACAACAGTTGATTGATTTAGGATTAACTATAGGAACTATACCAATTTATTGTGATAATACTAGTGCTATCTGCATTTCTAAAAATCCTATTCAACATTCAAGAACCAAACACATTGACATAAGGCATCATTTCATAAGGGATCATGTATCCAAGGGAGAAATTGAACTTACCCATGTTTCAACTGATAATTAACTTGTAGACATTTTTACAAAACCTATAGCCTTTGATACTTTCAGTACATTAAGAACAAGGCTTGGAATGATTGATTTAAATGCTTAGATAAAAATGTTTTTCTACAACATTGATATTTTTTGTTTTGTGTTCATTGTGTTTTCTAGTTTATTTATGTGAAATTTTCTTCTTAAAAAGTCTGTGTTTAAGTATTGTCTTGTTTGTTTTTATTCGTTTTTGTTTTGAGAGTGAAAATGTGAATTTGTGGTCATCATCTTCCGGGATGAAAATGCTTCGTACGGGACAATTTGTGTAGTATGACAAACTGTGTGATTTCGAACAGTTTTAAGAGCAGTTTTAATGTAATTCGTCTGTACGATCATTACGATCATCCGGGAAGAAATATTTTTCAAACGACGGGATGAGTGAATGCAGCATCTGAATGGATAAGACAGTTTTTAATATGAACTTCATCCGTACGAACCTTTGGTTCGTCCAAACGAACACATGTCGGTTCATAGAGGGGGACGATTTTTAACTGCCATTAAAATGAATTGAATTTTTGATCGTCTGGACGAACACGTGTTCGTTTGTACGATCGTTTTGGTCAAAAGCCTGTACGAAAGGATGCTTCGTAAGTTGTGTGTTTATGAAAAGACGTTTCTTTTTTGACTCATTTGTTCGTCCACATGAAGCTTTTTCATACGGGACGAATCTAATTCTTACGGGATGAACAAAAATTTTTTCTGGTACGAACAGCAGTTTTTTTCATAAATTGATGGCATTTTTAACTGAACAGTCACTTTCACACATCTCTTTCAAACCTTTCTTCTCTTAAGATCTTTCAATGGCAAGTTCTAGCAAGCGCCAAAAAGTCTTTGACTAAGGGTCCACCAAGAAACACTTCTGAAAATTTCCTTTCTAAAGCCAATGAAGAATCCTATGCTAGATTTGTCTCTGTAAAAATTACCCCAACTAGAGTTCTCCTACAGGAACAATTAACTTTTAAGGTAATGCACTTGTTTGCCTCTACTCAATTTAGTTTAATCCTCACTTTAGTACACTTCTACAATAGAGAAACCTTTAATTATTTTTTGGAAAACATGTCGTTTAACTCCGACCATTCCGTCATCAGTTCCTTTGTTTTCAAAAAGAAAATTGAAATCACCAAGGATGACCTTGGTATCTTCCTAAACATAAGGATAGAAGGATTAAGAGCACACACCTTAACCATCACAAATTTTGATTGGACTGAAGTTAATCGTGTGATTAGAGGAGTAAAAGTTAAGGATCATTTGCCTAAAGTAGCAACTTTAGTTCGTGATGACCGAATCATTCAGCACGTACTAAGAACTTCCATTTTACCTAAAGCAGGTGATAGAGTCAACATCACTCCTCTTCTTTCTACTGTTACCTACATGATAATGAATAGACAACCTATAGATGAGGCCCTACTCCTAATTGACTACATTTATGGTCTCTCTGAAATTGGTCATGTTGATCATAAAAGAAAGAAGAACATAGCCTTAGGACATCTGAATGCCTATATTTTGAAAAAGAAGTATGATCTGATTCATCCAGTACAAGATTTTGAAGAACCACTCTACTACAATGATGCATCCTTTAGAGCTATCTTCAATAAGGAAGAGCCTAGCAAAACTCATGTTGTTCTGAGTGAAATAGAAGAAGAAGCTGAACATTCACATGCTGTTGAACCAAATAATCAGGATTTGGTTCAAAGATTTGATAATTTAGAGGCTCATTTTGATCAAAGGTTTGATCAAATTGAAACTCATTTGCAGCAGCAGGATATTCAGTAGAATCAAGATATGGGATTTATGCGTGATTAGATCAATGCCATAAATTCCAACATGTTTATGACGAGTAGTTACTTCAACTTCTTTGGTGCAGCACCATCTGAATGATTGTTGTGTTTGTTCAGTGTTTCTTTGTAATTTATGTGTTTGTTATGTGTTTATGTGATTTATGTGTTTAGTGATTTCTTTTAGATTGTTGTATTTTCCTTGTTTTAGTTGTGTTTTTATTGATATCTTGAACTTAAAATTGTAAAACCTTCATTCGATATCAATATATGTTTTAACATTTTGTTGTTTAAGTATTTTAGAAATGTGTGTTAGACTTTATGACATTCATTATTTTTTAATCTTTATAGTGCTTTAACCTAAATTATAAATTAAAATTAATTTCATTAGAAAATCTAATTATTCTAAATTTAAGTAATGCTTATAACTTGATATTATTAGGATTTTCAATTTCATGTCACTTATTTAGACTACATTATCTTTAATATTATTATTACAATTTAGATGTTTTCTTATTTTGTATTTCTCTTTTCAAATTGTATTTATGCACTTAGAAAAATTTGAAATTTTAGATTATTGATTTTGGAAAGAATTCAATTACTTTTGAAAATTGTACAAATGTGCAAAAATCAAAAGTATTGCACAAACATTTGCAATAAGCAAAAGAGGCACAAAATAAGCCCAAAGTAAAAAAGATGCACAAAAATGTACCATAAAATTGAAAAAGATGCACAAAAATGTGCTATAAAATTGAAAAAGATGTATAAAGCGCCACATGTGGTAGTTACTTCTTTCCGGACTCTTTTAATCTCTTAATTCAAATTGATCTTATGTTCATTTATATTTGACATTGAAATTTGAAATATAAATTTTTTTATTCATCCTCAGTGCAATGATTTTCTTTATCTTAATGTTTAAATTAACTCATGTCTTTGATAAATTCTTTTCATTATCTATGTTATATCACTTCTTAAATTATATGAAATTCTATGATTTCTCTAATTTTTTAATTTTATATGCATACCTTATTTCAATCACTTTCAAGATTAAATTATCAAATAAATTTCATACTTCTGCTTACATTTCAAGACTTCTTTTCTTCTTCACTTTTTGTTGTTGTCAAAAAGAGGGAGAAATTGTATGTTTGTTTTATTTGATTTGTTTGTTTTTGTTTTTTTTTATATTCCTTTTATGTTTGTCATTATTGTAGTTGTGTGTTTTATATGTTTCTTATTTTGTATAAAATTTTTGAAAAATAAAAGTTGTGTGTTTTGTATGTATCTTGTTTTGTATAAAATTTTTGCAAAATAAAAGTTGTGCGTTTTGTATGTTTCTTGTTTTGTATAAAATTTTTGAAAAATAAAAATTTTGAATAAATTTATGTCCCCTTATTTTTCATGTATTCATCAATTCAGGGGGAGTTTAGGAGATTCTTTGAATTTAAAATCCTACAAACAATAATTGTTTTGCCATCATAAAAAAGGGAGATATTGTTAAGAGAGTTGCTATTTGCATGTTTTATATTCTTACAACTTCTATTATTTTGATTATTTTAAATATTATTATTTTATGTATATATTTCTCCTAATACTTTTTTGGAAGATTTATTTTTTCTCTGATGTGTACTAACATTTTAGGAAAATCAACTCCAAGCTATGAAGACTTCAAATCAAATTTAGCAAATATTCATTTATAAATTATAAGTTTTGAATTGAGAGGGAGTGATTATAATTGAGTGAAAAATCACAACACACACACTTGTGGGAACAATTTTTGTGAACTGATCGTACGGGATGAACCTAGTTCGTACGGGACGATCATGTCAATTAAGCCATCGGAAGAGCAATGGATCGAACAGGCAGGGAGAAAATTTTTCTAATTCTTAATCGTCCAGGACAAATTTAACATTCGCCCCGGGACGAACGTCTCGGGATTCTCACTTTGCACTATTCGTCCAAACAAAATGCATTGTTCGTCTCTAGACAAAACTCTCTGTATAAAATCATATAGGACGAAATTATCCTCCATCTCTGGACGAAACTCTCTGTATAAAATCGTCCAGGATGAAACTTGTTCATCCCAGGATGAACCGAACCGACTTACCTCAGTTGGTTACGTCCTGCAGGGATTTGGGAACCGACCTATGCAATAACTGTTTTGTACCAGACGAACCTAGTTCGTACGGGATGATAAGCGTGTACGAACATAGTTCGTACCAATATACATCAGGATCATTTCCGACACTTTAAGTAAAATCGTCCGGGTTTATCCACGATCGTACGGGACGAACCATTTCATGATAACTTGAAAATTTTACAGTTTTGGACGGTTTTTCTTGTTTCTCCTATATAAGGTCCAATTTTTACTGCCACCCAATCTTTTTACTCTTTGATCTTCGTGCTTATTGGAACAAGAGTCAAGGAGAGAGTGTGAGAGAGCATTCAAAGGAGGATTCCTGTCACTAAAGCATGAAGGCTTCGCTTGATGTTCAAAGGTAAGATTTCCTACTTGTGATTTGAGATTACTTCACTCTTTACTTTCTTTCTTCTAGATTTCTTGTGAGAAGATCTGTCAAGGAGATCGGGTTCTCTACCCACACTAGGAGAGTGTGAAAGGATGAAGGGTTCTCTGCCCACACTAGGAGAGTGTGAAAGGACGAAGGGTTCTCTGCTCACACTAGGAGAGTGTGAAAGGACATAGGGTTCTCTTCCCACACTAGGAGAGTGTGAAAGGACGGACGGTTCTCTACCAACACTGGGGATAGTGTAAAAGGACGATGGTTCTCTGCCGCACCGTGTAGTGGTGGAAAGAGTGCTTGTAAAGGCTTCTCCGCCTTGCTGTGGGTGCAAAAGGATAGACACTATTGGTATTAGTGCAATACTCAGAGGGTGCCTCTGGGGAGTGGATGTATGCCTGGTTTAGACCGAACCACTATAAATCTTGTGTCGTTTATTTTTACTGCTTTTTATTTTCTGCATTTTTTTTTTGTTTAAAAAGTTGTGGTTGAAAAACTTCTTATTTTCTGCATTTTTTTGTTTAAAAAGTTGTGATTAAAAACTTTTTATAAAAATTCATTAAACTTTTAAAAAGTTGTGGTTTAGATAGAAGACATTTTTTTATGAGTATTTTATGTATTCAGTATTTTCAGTAATTTGTAGAACCTCACCTTCAAATAGACTCAGTAGTATAATCATGCTACTTCAATAGACAGTACTAGGGGGATTCATACGGATGCATTCCTTCCTGTGGGACTGACAACACTATCATTCACTTTATTACTTTATCAACATATACACTTGCATAATTAAATTAGCAGTATGCCACACACATGTCATGCACCATCATCCCTCTACTTGATTGATTTTTGTTTAAAATTATTTTTATCTTATTAGTTGGCTTATTATGAATCCAATAAAGATTATTTTTTTCTAGAAAAATACTTTTGACTTTTAAAATTCATTTATAGAATTATATAGAATTAGTATTATTTTATGTATTCAGAAGAATAGATTTAGAATTAGGTAGACCATATGAACTCTGAAGTTGATGAAATTTTAGATATATGTTAAGGATAACATGAAATAAATTTCCTCAAATTTTAGGGCCATTTGAAATTGTATTAGATTTTTAATGATTTTCTATAATTTGAAAATCAATTATCATTTGGTTCTTTGTAAAATTAGGTTAGACATTTAACTTGGGTGTAATAGATTTCTCTTGTTTATAGTGTTAATCAAGATTTTATTGTAGTTTAGTTTTTTTTCTCTAGAATTAATTTTAATGTTCTAGAGTTTCTCAATCAATTAGGTTCCAAAGTTGGGGTAATTTTAGTTTTTGCTAATTGGGTGACTAGATGTATTCAAATATTCACTAAACTAAACTCATAAATCTTTAAGGACCTTTGGAACATAAGGTGAAAATTTAAAGGTATTTGGATGATGCGTTGAATTTCTTCATTTTTCCTGAGATGTCTAACCCAAAATAATAAGTAAAATTTCTAGGGGAAACCATATTTGATTGCGGTGAAATTAATGGCTATCTAACTCTCATAAATAAACTTAACAAAAACAAAATGATCATAAAAAAATCACCAATGGATTTTGACTTATGGTACCTTTAAATTCTAGGTCAAAATGATGAGTCAAGAATTCAAAAAATGTCTTAGAAACCTGAGGCTAACCTAAAAGCATTTGCAAAAATTTTAGGAGTTTAAGAACACTCCAAAGATCATCCCAGAGAAATTTAAGGCTTAATAAATATATGCAATAATTAATTAAAGAACAATGTTAATATTTATCAAATCAAATAAAATCTATTGAGCCACTAGCCTCAAGCATGTACTCATAGGATAGTGATTTATATCCTATTCCATAAAGAGATCACACATTCAATTTGAACCAGGAGACTGATGATATTTTTTTAAAAACTTGTACAATTTAAATGTAATAAAAATCCTTAATTAAATAATTTACAATGATATCAACTGACCTAGAGAGCACTATTCATATGACGCACTTTAATTCGACACTTAAACATTCTTTATTGTCCTCATTTTTTAGTGATTTTATAACCTAAATAAAATTTTCAATCCAAAATTTAAAATCCTTAAATTCCATTTTAGAACTTGCATTCAATTCCATACAGTACATTCACAAGGTGTTCAATCATTACAACTTTGAATTAGTTATCTAACAATCAATAGTGATTGACTTTTTGATCTATCATTAACAAACATTCAATGATTCTCATTATTTCAACAATTTTAAAATCATAAATCTCCCCCCAACCATTCTTAAATCAATCCTAAATTCCTAAATTAAATTCCAATTTGAAAATCAAATGTCCAAATACAAACCCTAGGTTCATTAGACTTTTCCATCTATTAGGAGAATTTTTAATTAATTCAAAACTAAAGGTAATGTCTCTTGAATGTTGTTTGATCAGTTACATATCTATTAGGCATGTCTCTAGAGTAAACTTATTCATTTTATAGGCATCCATGTCCTTAAAAACCCTAAAACTTAAAGTATATTTTGAGCATATAAAACCTTCAAATATTTATAGCTCATCATGCCATTGGACATAGCATTTTGTGGAAATCATATTGGAAGTGTATGTAAACTTATTGAACATAGTCATAATCATCATTAAATTAATTAAACACATTCGAGTCAGTGGTTGACTTAGGATAACCTAGTTTGACCTATGGATCCTTTTTTAACATAAACTACAGGAAAACATGTGATTATCAGCGGAACACTTTTGAGTAAAACAATGAATTAATGCCAGAATTTTTTGTTTTCCGACGCATTTCAGGCCAAAAACCATACGCCTGTAAAACACGTGCCAGAAACAATATTCCAATGTAATAAATTCATCGAAAACATTTTCGGTGGTATTTCCAGTGCAGTGCCGGCGGAAATGTATGCCATATATGTCATTTTTAATAGATTTTTCCATCGCAAGTTCTACCACCTTTTTCGGCGTATATTTGCACCAGCAATAGTGGTGGAAGTTACATCATAATTATTGGCAGATCTCATTTTAACCAAATTTTTGGTGTATAGTTACGCCGGAAATAGAGGCTAAACGTATGTCAGAAAAAATGTTAAAACTCAGTTTAACCGATTTATCGGCGTAAACACTGCAAGTAATACCGACACAACATTATGCCGGTATTGGTAGTAGAAGTCATGTTATCATATTTCAATGCACTTACTGGCAAATTTTCCACCGAAAACCTGTAGCAGACAGAAAAAAAATTTCCTTCCAACAATCAAAATGGATTTTCACACCTGCAAACAAATTCTCACATTACATCTAAACATCATATAATATCAACATCTGATTCACAATATATAAATAATACCAAATACATATAAAAAAACACAATTTATCCAATAATTAAATAATATCAAAAACATCTAAACATCTCAACTGTTCCAAATATTAAATATTAAATTGTTCAAAACTTTAAAATTGACACTACAACTCTGATTCAGTCTCCTCCGCCTCAAAAACTACATTCTTCTGACTAAGCTGCTCTCTTATCTTTCGTATTTTATCCAATAATTGAGTATTTTGCATTGCAACTGCTACTGCATCTATTGTTATTGCATATGCATCTGCCAATCAGCTTGAGCTTTTCTAACCTGCTCTAGCTAGGCAGTAAGGGTAGCTATATATTGGCTATATGCAGAGTCCTAGAAACTTGATGTGAAGTTGGATCTAGTAGAGAACTACCCTTCATATACATGGGCTTGCGAGCCTAAACCATACACTCTTTTATATTGCATCACTCCTACTGCTTGCAACCAAATGAGGTACTCAGAATATTCGGTCGATCCTATATAAGAACCTTCAAGTGCTGCAAGCTGGCTCTCTCGAAGTCGTGTATATTCCTCCTATGATAGTTACCAAAAATGTAATCAAATTATACATGATATAAAAAACAATTTAAATAATATACTTACATAGGCTTTCCTTGCTCGCTCATTAACCCATTGCTGATCCTATCACTTGTGAGTATGACTGTGCAATTTGACAGGTGTCGGCTCTCTACCTAGCACCATTTTCTATATTAGGCATAAATTAGTATTCATACTAAATTAAATTAATAAAATATATGTAAATTCCTTAA
>NW_021532880.1:0-312 GCF_001605985.2 Dendrobium catenatum | reverse complement strand
TGCCATCTTCATTCTTGAAATATTTCTTCGGTTCTTCACTTCTTCCTTCTGCTACAGTCAAGTCTTCACTCTTCAGTTAAGGAACTTCAAGCCTTCAAGCCTTCAAACTTTCAAAGTTCAACTGTTGAAGCCTTCGGTGTTGAAGCCTTCAGTTTCAACTAAGTAATCACGGGCTCACGGCTCAGTGATGCATTCAGGCATTCAGCCATTCATGCATACAGGCATACAACCATACAGCATAAGTATAGAAATAGAACAATTATAAGTCTGTGTCCAAACAAACTAGATATCAAGATATGATTAAAAACTTCA
>NW_021532879.1:0-553 GCF_001605985.2 Dendrobium catenatum | reverse complement strand
CCCAGAATTAATTTTTGAAGTTTCCAACTAGCTTTTTTGCCTCGAGATTCGTGCCCGATCAAAATAATTTCATGAGGACGTATCAATTATCTAGAAAAAACAACTAGGAAACTATCTAAAATAGGAACTTTTATTTGGTCCGGTGACCGGTCGTAGAGCTATGTTCGGCGAGCGCTGAGAACGCGCCACGTAGCAAGCACAAAACTGCGGACCCGACCCGGCAAATAGTGGGTATGTCGCACGTGCGTTTTTTAAATCCATGACAACCCGATATTTCTAGGTATTGCTAGGTATGTCGACAATAATGAGAAATACTATTATATGAAGACAAATACCAAGCAATACCGAGCAATACCAAGTTTTTTTAGAAAAACTCGGTATTGCTCGGTATTGGTCTTCACACGGCGGTATTTCTTGTTATTGCCAAGCAATACCTAGCAATACCGAAAAATACCGAGCAAATACCGAGTAATACCTAGCAATACGCGAACATAGCATTCCCGGGTTCTGGTCCAGGTCAAGTCGTCGGGCCGCACGGTAAAGAGTAAGAGCA
>NW_021532878.1:0-1103 GCF_001605985.2 Dendrobium catenatum | reverse complement strand
CATCTCAATGTAGTTATACAGAGAATCAGGAAACACAAGAACCTCCACTTCCTTATACAGAATCAATTCCTTTGGATCATTGCCATTAGTAGAAGTGATTGTATGTGTGTATTTGTTCTATTATATGATTGATGTAACTTAAACATTTGCTTAACTCCTGCTATGAACAACTACTACTTATGTGATAATTTTGCATAACTTGTTGAATTTTTTTTAGATGGTAAAAATTGATCAGAAATTAATTAGGAGTCGAGTTATGTCCCAATGAAAATATGATATCATTGTTATGTTATATATAATTTGAAGGGGATGTATAACAAAGGAAAAAAATTACGCAAAAGGGTTTGGAAAGGTCAAAAGGGAGAGAAATGAGAATATCGAGATTTTGATGGCGAGCAAGAAGGATTTTAGATAAAAAATGGGTGTTATAAAAACATAAAAATAATTAAAACTGGTTTTTGATGCTTAAAAAAATAAAATAAAACCTATTTAAAAAAAAATAAAATAAATGAACAAACAAAGAAATCTTTTATTTTTTTATTGTCTTTTAGAACTAAAAAAGATTCCAAATAGCCCTATAGTAAATTGTTTCTTGGCATTCAAATAGACAAAATAAGTTGGCATTCTTAAACATATAATATAAAATAACCCTAGGAGGTAAAAGTTAAAACAGAACAAGAATGCTTTCAATGTTCCCCAAGTAGTGATGTTTTAAGCAATTACTAAAAAAGTAGAGATCATGATGCGCATTCAATATCACTGCAGACACTAACATTAGAATGAATAGAGTTACTATTTTTAAATGATGCAAATAATATAGAATAAAAGATAACTAACCTTCCGATTCTTTCCACAAATCATAGAGAGCAGCAAAAACGAGAGGCCTTCCATCCTTAAAATGTATATAGTATGGTTGCTTTTTGGGTCCATCTTTCTTCCACTCGTAGTATCTACAAAAATTTTGTTAAAAAACTTGGATGCCAAAATTCTTTCAATTTCTAAATTTTAAGAAACCATAGATTATTCATTTTTATAGTTCGTTCGATGCTACAGGTGTACTAATTCTTAAGCAGCATATGCATACGTGATTGGAGCTGTGACTG
>NW_021532877.1:0-314 GCF_001605985.2 Dendrobium catenatum | reverse complement strand
TTCAGCCATCAAATTGATGATTTCAGTTATATAAATTAATCCAACAATTTAATCTGATTTTTATTATATAAAGCCATCCACAATTTATTTGAATTCCTAAATCATTTCTTTTTCTTTTTACTCTTCTTTCTCCTCTTGCCTTCTAAAATTCAGCAATCCCCAACAACTAACTTCAATAATATTTATCAGATAACACAAATGCTTGTAAAACATATGCTTGTACAAAGAGTTTTCTGATTTCAGATAACACAGATGCTTGAATTTTAAATCACTTTAGCAAATCAATAATTATACATGCTCCTAAATATTTACCT
>NW_021532876.1:0-257 GCF_001605985.2 Dendrobium catenatum | reverse complement strand
ATGGAGCACAGGGCCTCAAGTAGTGGTCCGACAGAAGTTTGGGCCTCAGGTAGTGATTTGGTGGAAATCGGGGCCTCAGGTGGTGGCATGTGGAGCACAGGGTCATAAGTGAAGGTTCGGTGGAAGTCCGAGCCTTAGGTGGTGGCCTGGTGGAGCACAGGGCCATAAGTGACGGTTCGGCTTAAGTCCGATCCTTAGGTGGTGGCCTGGTGAAGCACAGGGTCTCAAGCGGTGTTCTGGTGGAAGTCTGGGCCTCA
>NW_021532875.1:0-694 GCF_001605985.2 Dendrobium catenatum | reverse complement strand
TAACCAGGGTCTGGAACCATAAGGCTTTTGTAGATCTTCCTGAGACCTTTCCAATGATCCTAATAACACATAATTTGGACAAGTGTGGAGGGAGTTATGAATTTTTAAAGTTCCCTTGAATTTCTAGATTTTTTAATTCGGCAATTACACAGTCAGCGGCTCTTTACACGCGCCGCGCGCTGATTGGCCAAGCAATCATTGGTGCTAACCGTTAACGACCGGATTAACCACAGCCGTCGGATGGCGGATCGAACGGCTGGGATCAAACTTTTACCCAAATATGCATACTTGAGAATCCTCATCTGTTCACACTCTTCAAGTGTTGGAAGAGAACCGGATCTCCTTGATAGATCTTCTTCACAAGATTTCTAGAAGTAAGAGAGAAAAGAGTGAAGTAATCACAAACCAAGAGTAAACTCATACATTTGAGTACCAAGTGAAACCTTCACGCTCCAATGGCAAAAAATCTCCTTCAAACACTCTCTCACACTATCTACTTGACTCTTCTTTCAATAGGCATAAAGATCAGTAGTAAAAAAGATTAAGTGGCAGTTTAGTTTGGACTATTTATAGGAAAGACACAAAAAACAATCCAAAAATTGCAAATTATCAAGTCAATACGCATTGAATCGTCCCGTACGATCGTGGATCGTCCTGGACGATTTTACTTAAATGTGCTGGAAACGAACCTAAT
>NW_021532874.1:0-269 GCF_001605985.2 Dendrobium catenatum | reverse complement strand
AGGTCTGACTCTAAGAAAGGATCTTAAGCTCTAGAGTCTGCCCTAAGGTTTGGTTCTAGGAAAGGATCTTAAGGTCTAGAGTAGGCCCTAAGTTCTAGAATTGATCTGAAGTTTGGAAGGGCCTTAGTGACCTCCTATAAAAATGAGGTCAACAAATGGACCCCCAATGTGTGTGGTAGAAAGAACTTCTGCTACACACATTGGTGTTGACCGAATAGAAGTAGAATCTTAAGGGTGCAAGGGAGGGCATCTCCCAACCTTAAGCCTAT
>NW_021532873.1:0-270 GCF_001605985.2 Dendrobium catenatum | reverse complement strand
AATGGAACTAAAATTATGTCAATTGGAGAACTATTTCTTGATTAAACACTCATAATTATAATTTGAATTTTCTATAAGCCGTTTAAAAAGTAAAATTTCCTTTGAAATTTATATACTCATAGTCAAAATAAGTGCATGTCTAGGTAAGTTCAATCTAAAGAGTTCCATATAGTTTAATCTTGAGTTCATTAAAATACTTAAATTTATAAAAATAAAATATATAATGGTTGAGAATATTATGATCATCAAATGGAGTGTCCCAAATTCTAG
>NW_021532872.1:0-214 GCF_001605985.2 Dendrobium catenatum | reverse complement strand
TGCAGAAGGGAAGAACCGCCCAGACTGTGAGTGTACATATTTTGTACTCATAGTGTGTACAAAAATTTGATTCACACTATATAAATTTGTACACTGTGTGTACACTCACATGTATGGACGGTTCTTCAAATCCAGACTCCACACAGAATAATTTATCTCATTTTGGACAGTTTTTTGTTGCTTTCTAAAGCAGCTTTTTAAAAAATTTTGTACT
>NW_021532871.1:0-260 GCF_001605985.2 Dendrobium catenatum | reverse complement strand
CCTATCAATCATCAAAACTCTACAAGTGATGCACTATTGATTGTTTTCTAAGAACTTTTTGATGCATCCTAGCGAACAGTTGCATCTTTTTTCTTCCCATTGGACCTAAATGGTTAGCCTTTTACTAAATTGGGCCTTTTTGGGCTTGGAAAATGGCCCGTGGATAACAATATGTTCCTACCCAACAGCTGCATCTTCGTTCTTCCAATTGGACCTAAATGCAAAGCCTTTTACTAAATTGGGCCATTTTGGGTGGAAAC
>NW_021532870.1:0-311 GCF_001605985.2 Dendrobium catenatum | reverse complement strand
TCAACTTAATTACTTTAAGATTAAGGTTTTATTTGGGATGATTTTTTTACTGCTTCTTAAAGTATATTTTTAGTAAAAAAATTATAATTTTTATTAAAAATTTATTTTAAAAGAGTAAAAAAATTATCCCAAATGAAGCTTAAAGCTAATTTTGTAATATCAAAATTTAAAGCTTTGAACATAAATTCGGTCAGCTTAAAATATAGAGAACTTCAATATAACGTAATTTTTCAATTTGAGAAATTATTTTGTGTGGATACTAGATGGTCCGGAGATTAATTAGAACACACCACATCATTCGGTACATAGTG
>NW_021532869.1:0-341 GCF_001605985.2 Dendrobium catenatum | reverse complement strand
TTTATTAGTGAAGAGATAACTAGGGAGCTCAGCCCAACAACTGAAAGAGCTATGCTTCAAGAGTATTGAAAAATAAGAAGGCTCGCATGCCAATAAATTTTTACATATGAAAAGAGCAAAAATAAGAAGGCTCGCATGCCAATAAATTTTTACATATGATAAGTAGATATTTATACTTTAACTGTCATGCTAATGGTAAATTTCCATGCTAATGGGAGCACTAGTTGCCTGAGAAGCTCCAGGCCATATAGACATGCCATATAAAAAATATATATATAGGAACATCGCATACCAGCCATGTGCAGTTGATAACTAATATCTAAATCATCATCATCATTGCC
>NW_021532868.1:0-299 GCF_001605985.2 Dendrobium catenatum | reverse complement strand
AGACTTCATTTGTGATAGCTTTCTTAATGGTTTGAAAAGCAACTTTTAGTATAATATGCTAAAAAACTGCTTTAGAAAACAGTAAGAAAGTTATCCCAAATGAAGCCTAAGATACATCAAGACATTATTAAAATATAACAATTATCGTGGAAGGAACTCTCCATGCTTATCTAACCAAGCTAGTAATATTTTTTGGTAAGACGCAATCCCTCTCCATAAGAATCAAATTCAACTACGAAGTTCTTCCGACAAGGTAGGTTAAAAAACTAAAGAGACAAAAATTGATGATTGTATCATAC
>NW_021532867.1:0-941 GCF_001605985.2 Dendrobium catenatum | reverse complement strand
TAATCCATTTGAATCATTATTTTATATATATAAAAAAACATTCTCTACGCAAGCAAAAGCCCAACAATTAGTACTTTATGGCTATATAAATCGAATATAACTTTGCATTGAATACAAAAGGATTCTTAACTAGATGACTTGAAATATTAGAAAAGAAAGACAGAGAAAAGAGGAGAAGAAACTCACTATATTGGAGGAGAAGTGTTAAGGAAATCACTATTATTATCATCTTATCTTAAGAATGGTGGCTAGCTTTTTAGGTGGAAGTGAGTGAGTAACAAGGAAATGTTGGTGGCTGCCTCAAGAGAGAAAGAGACTATGAGACTATGAACGATGTCATAACCTGTCTTTTGTTTTAAAAGGCAGGAGGGAAGGATGAGAGCAGGAAAATTAGGAAAGGAGGCAGAAGAGTCACATGATTATTGTGATTAAAGAAAGAGACGTCGCGTGCGAGGAACATTCAGTTGAGTTGGCGTGCATGATGTTGATCGGTTCGGCAGTTTTCTCGCTCAGTTTCATTCGCATGAAACATCTTGACCGGCCTGTCCAGATTATACTATTACAAATGACCTCTTAAATTATACATTTCACGTAATTTGAGATAATGAAAAATATTTATAATTTTATTCATAAAAAATATAGAAAAATATTACTTAAGACTTAAGAGTAGGGTGTCAAAAGTTGACACGACCCGAAACTCGGCCCGGAAAAATCCGGGTTCGGGTCAACCCATTTATGAAATGGGTTCAGTTCGAGTTCGAATTTCTGACCCGTATGAAAAAGCGGGTCGGGTTCGGGTTGACCCGATAACCCGTGGACCCGAATTGACCCGTTTCCTGCCCGTCACTCAGGTCGTGTCTGTGTTGCCCTTCAGGTTTCTTCTGTGTTAGGTTGCGTCAGCGTCATCCCGCATCACAAGTTGCGTCCGAGTCCAGGTGTCC
>NW_021532866.1:0-223 GCF_001605985.2 Dendrobium catenatum | reverse complement strand
AGAGCCCTCATTCTACATCAAGGGGGGCTCAAGTGAATAGAGAGAAGAAGGAGAGGAGAAAGGGGAAAAGGAGATTCCTCACCTCCTCGACCACCGCCGGAGCTCTTCCTGCCGCCTGAAGACACCGGAACTCTGCCGGATTTTCGGGAGAACGCCAGAATTCTGCCCAACTTCTATGGGATGCTAAAATTCTTCCCAATTTACAAGAGAATTCCCTCATGAC
>NW_021532865.1:0-284 GCF_001605985.2 Dendrobium catenatum | reverse complement strand
AGTACATGAGTTTATTTTTTTTGTATAGTTGATCATACATTGTAATGGTAATTTTATAGTATGATTAGTTCAAAAAATCTCAGCTCACTTTTCTCACTCTCCTGTATGTGTGCACACGGTCACTAATTTAACATACACCTTTTCATGGCCAGACTCAAGAAATGTAAAATAAAGTAAAATAAAAAATATAGAATCTTTTGAAATACATCCTATTATACCCAAACTTTAGTCTAAATTAATCTTGAGCAGTGTATTATGTACTTGAAATATTAGTACACAAATAT
>NW_021532864.1:0-299 GCF_001605985.2 Dendrobium catenatum | reverse complement strand
ATACAACTCACCTTCGTTTCCATGAGTCCAATAAAAACTATGTCTTGATCTCTAACCATCTCTTTCAAATACAGAGCAGCCTCTTTTTTCCTAGCCCCTCTTCAATTCCAAAAAAGTAACGAATACATTAAGTTGTAGGGGGATCTACCCCACTTCTGGAACTCCATCTAAGTATGTAGTAAACTAACTTTCCCCAGGCTTCTATTTCTCTATCACTAGATCTCCGATTGTAACATGGTGCTGACTGCCTGCAAATCTCTTCACAAACATGTTCTCTAACTCTATGAAACTGTGTACTG
>NW_021532863.1:0-312 GCF_001605985.2 Dendrobium catenatum | reverse complement strand
TTGCTCCTTTTTAAATTTTTTTGTTGACTTGCTCCTTAAACTAATTTAAAATTAAAATCTGCTCCTTTTTATAAAATGGCCTATTTTAAAAGACTCTAGTAAAACAATATTTTTATTTTTATTTTTATTTTTATTTCACAGTGGTTCTTAGTTTTGGTTATTTCTATTTTGATTTCAATGGTATTACTTTAAACTCTATTAATATTTTTAATTTCGAGTTAAATAAAAATTAAGCCGAAATAATAAGTTAATGACATAATTAATTGTTTTAAAATAAATCCAATAATTTAAAATTATTTGAATTCTAGAAAG
>NW_021532862.1:0-451 GCF_001605985.2 Dendrobium catenatum | reverse complement strand
TCCAGAGAATGAGCTTGCTGACACATCAAGCTCTACCTATCCTTCACGCACGGGCCACCGGCAACATATGCCTCCAGAAGTCCCAGAAGACTTGGACCAACAGCACGTTACTGAACTCCCCCGCAATACTCTCCGGGATGAGTTGCGGAGGCTAGTCCAAGAAGAGTTCCCCACAGGAGGTACAAGACACTCCCTTCGCCAACGAGACGTTCACGAATCGTCACCTTTCACCGAAGCTGTCCTCCGATACCCCGTTCCGGTAAGATTCAAACTCCTAAATATTGATTCTTATGACGGGACTTCAGACCCCTACGAGCATATCTACCACTACCGCACTATTATGCAAATCCAACAGGCCCCGGACGCTTTGCTTTGTCAAGTTTTTCCTGCCACCCTTAAAGGGCAGGCCCGGATATGGTTCTACTCACTGCCTGCCCGATCCATTCCAATA
>NW_021532861.1:0-241 GCF_001605985.2 Dendrobium catenatum | reverse complement strand
AAGATTAATCAGAGATTTCACTTAAGTAGTTAATCATTGTAAAAATAAAGTGTATAAGATAATTAGAAAGAACACATCATATTTATAGTAATTTGGTCCAACTTGACCTACATCCACTTCAAGGAGGCACCCTCCAAGTATTGTACTAAACTTTTAGTGACTCTTCTTTATCACCCATAGCTAGGTGGAGAAGCCTTACAAAAGCACTTCCACTTTTCCTGGTGCGATGGAGTAGCCATGT
>NW_021532860.1:0-220 GCF_001605985.2 Dendrobium catenatum | reverse complement strand
CTCACGAGTCGAGCTCGAGCTCGAGTTCAAGCTCGTTTAGTAAATGAGCTCGAGTTCGAGCTTGAGCCGGCTCGGCTCATGAGCTCGTGAGCCGGCTCGAAAATAATATTTTGAACCAATTAAAAAAAAAACTTTGATATCAGTTTTTTTCCACCAAGACCGACAGTTTTATATAAAAATTCAAAAAATTTCAAAAAGTACTCTCAAATGTCTATTCTAA
>NW_021532859.1:0-250 GCF_001605985.2 Dendrobium catenatum | reverse complement strand
TTTATCAATTATGCTTGAAGATTTATTTTATTCATAGTACGTAACTTGAATTCCATTTTAATTTTTTAATAATTTTGTGTTTGATGAACTAAATATCTCCCAAACATATAAAAATGTGTTTTCTCCAAATTTATTTAATTTTTAGTATGTAACTTTTTATAAAATAAATATGATTTATGTGAAAATTTTGACAGTAATATTAGATAATTTCACTTGGAAAGGTAGAAGTTATAATTTCCTAAAGATATTG
>NW_021532858.1:0-320 GCF_001605985.2 Dendrobium catenatum | reverse complement strand
TGGGATCAAACTATCCTTAAGTAGATTGAAGATGGCAGATTTTCAAGACATGCTTGGCATTGTTATGGATAGAATAAATGCTTGGAGCAAGAAGAATTTATCTTTGGGGGGTAAAATCACTCTTATCTCTAGTTCTCTTTTAACTATGCCAAACTTTCTAGCTACCCACTCTCTAATTTCTAAGAAGATGTTGTATGAGGTGGAGAAACTTTGTAGAAAGTTTCTTTGGCATAAATCGGATGGAGATCATACTCTTCATTATGTGGCTTGGGAAGAATTATGTAAACCAAGGTGTTTGGGTGGTTTGGGTCTTCATTCTC
>NW_021532857.1:0-743 GCF_001605985.2 Dendrobium catenatum | reverse complement strand
GAGACGGTCCCCAAACATCAGAATGGAGTAATGCTAGCGAATAGAGTTGCCTCGTTACAGAACGTGTAAAAGGAAGTTTATGGTTTTTATAGGTAATACAAGAAATGTAATTAAAATTCTGTGAGCTCGTGTGAAACAACTGGTGTGAACTAGCTATATGCTTTAGTAACTTAAAATTCGGGTGGCCCAAACGGTGATGCCACGTTATTGCCGACGATTTGGAAACAGTAAGTCCTACAGGAGGTCTTCTTGATTCGTCACTTGGAATTGGGTACAGACCATTCTTGCACTGCCCGTGAAGAAGCAGTTGATTCATCATCAAATCCTTGAAAGAAAAACCCGATGGATCAAAAGTGACGAAGATGTTATTATCTTTAACCAGATTAGATATAGAGAGAAGATTGTAGGAAATTGAGGGAATGTGAAGAAGATTGTTCAAGAAAAGCTTACGAGAAGGGGTTGGAAGGAGACCCGTGCCCGATTGAGCAATGAAAATCGACCTTCCATCCCCTACGGTTACTCTGTCCGGGCCTTGATATGCAGCCGCTTGAGATAATTGATCGGGTTCGTTCGTCATATGAGATGACGCCCCATAATCAAGAAACCATTCAGGTGAGGGATCGGTTGAAGCAAGAAGAGCATTGCCAGATCTATAATTGTTAGAAGATGGGTTGTAATTGGTATTGAGTCTATGCCAGCAAACATCTGCGGTGTGACCCCGTTTCGCACAAATTTGATAGGTG
>NW_021532856.1:0-404 GCF_001605985.2 Dendrobium catenatum | reverse complement strand
TGATTATTGATTATTGACATTGATATGGACATGGACGGCATAGATTTATTGATATTATATAGACTCATTGATATTATTGATTTCACATTGATTTGACTTGCTACAATTGATTTATTGATATGATAGATTGAGATTTATCGTATCGCTTTTCCGATTGATTTTATCAACTTGATAGTATAGACTGAATTTGATTTATTGATTGATTTGACGGATTTATTGTTTTGAATGGATTTATCATTTCGATTGTATGTTATTGATTCACAGATACCGGCACCGACATTGATATGGATTCTGCGTATTGATTCATAGATATTGATATAGATTGTATCGATTGATAGATACCGACAACGACATTGATATGGATATAATATTGACATATGGATACTATTGATACGATAGATCCT
>NW_021532855.1:0-530 GCF_001605985.2 Dendrobium catenatum | reverse complement strand
GATATCTTTCAACACATTTGCCACTAGTCTTTCCTTGTCTTCTAAATACTAATAGTGTAGCATGTGATTGTTCTTTTACATCGAAGTCCATGTTACGACCAATTATTGTTCTTGTACTCCTTACATGTGGCTCGAAATAGTAGGAGAAAAAGTGAGTTGTTTCTTGAGACAAATATGCTTCACATATCGATCTCTCTGGTCGTGCTTTATTCTTAACATATTTTTTCAATTTGTTCAAATATCTATTAATCAATTACAATCATTGTGAAGTTAATAAAAATATGTTATCTCAACTGATTCAAAAATATTGAAGAATTAATAAAAATCTTAACACATTTACCATTCGAAAGGATACAACCAAAAAAACCCGGAGGAAATATCTTCTCTAACTTGCATAGGATGATTGGTATGTTATCCTCATACCTCCATAAAGCATTTTCACTTAGTTTAGATGAACATAAATTTTTGAAGAAAATGCTAAGCTCAATCAATAGATTTGATATGTAATCGGGTAACAAACAGACTATGAT
>NW_021532854.1:0-933 GCF_001605985.2 Dendrobium catenatum | reverse complement strand
AAGAGATTCATATGAGAAAACATAAGTAAACGAGCTTCTGCTTGAGCTACTTTCGCTTTCGTGATTTAGCACGGCATGCATGCGTACACCCCTTTTCTTTTAGGGACATACCCCTCCCCTTGCTCCGAATACCACCCAACAATCGGGTGTGCTGTCGTCACTAAGACTTGGAATTTTCCAAGACCTCCTCTCTTCATTCTTCCTGCGGCTAAGGCGCTAGAGATAACGGGGACTAGAAAGAAAATCAGACAAGTTCGCTCTTCGTTTGAGACCCATACCTCTACCTCCAACAGACAGACAAGGCGTACTGATTCGACAGACTTCGATCACTTTCACTTCCTCAATACATAGGTTGGGCATTAGAAAGGATTCCCCTATTCACATTCACAGAAAGAGACAAGGGGCTTACCAACAGACCTGCTACCTTCCCTCCATTTTCTGGAAAGGCCATTCCTCTGACTAGAAGGTGCGTAGCAATGGAGCTTCCGGACCAAGCAAGCTGAAAAAGTCATGTTTGAAGGCTAGATAGCGGCCTTAGGAACCTACCAATGAAGCTTTCACTCTAGTAGCTTAGACCATAGTTGAGCCTCATACTCCTTCCTTAGAAGGGCACTCAAAAGCCGGTGCTTTGGTTAACGGCTTCCGAAGTTACTAATCGTAGCCAACTTATTCAAGATGTATGCTTCTTATTCTTAGAATAGATATGTGATTTCTTTAGAAAGGAGATGAACTAAGTCTACGAAACAGTAGAGATGAGACAGGGTAGCTTGCTATACTTGACCCTAACCCTCGGAAATGATTGGCTATCTTCCTTACTATATATACGATAAACTTGAACTAGACCAGATTCTTGCCTTATGCTACTGTAGCGAAGAAACTCTACCCAACAAAGAATGGGGAGGGCTTCCTTCCCGAGCAGGCTGTACTTTCAGA
>NW_021532853.1:0-237 GCF_001605985.2 Dendrobium catenatum | reverse complement strand
GAGCTACTCCAACCTTTTCACGTATATGCTCATTTCGAATCCTATCTCTAAGGGTAAAACCACTCATCCACCTGAGCATCCTCATCTTTGTCACACTTATCTTAGTATTATGCTTCTCTTTTAATGGCCAATATAAATTACTTATTGAACCATCGATTAAAAAGGCGTTCGAGGCGGACGCCTCGAGGCGGAGGTCGGGTGAACTGAGGCTTAAGCCTCGAACGCTCGGGCGAGGCT
>NW_021532852.1:0-298 GCF_001605985.2 Dendrobium catenatum | reverse complement strand
GGGGTTCACAAATATTTTCAAATATATCCCAAATATTCCAAAGCTCCACCCAAATAAAATCCAAAAAATCCAAAAAATCCAAAAGCTCCACAAAAATTCCAAAGATCATCCAAAATCCCAGATTCCAAGATATTTAAAAATGAAATCAATCCATCAAACGCTTAAAGCAAAATTCATCCACCCTCCGCAACAGTCTGCCAGGGTGGACAAGTTCAAATAAACTCTAGCTCACAAAGAGCCAAATGCCTAGTCGAAAATATCACTAGGATCCATTCTCAAACCAATCTCTTGCCAGTAA
>NW_021532851.1:0-734 GCF_001605985.2 Dendrobium catenatum | reverse complement strand
AGTGTGGATTTAGGCAAGGATGCCCTTTATCCCCATTGTTATTCATATTATGCTCCAAAATTTTTTCTGATGCTTTAAATGGTAGAATGGGTAAAGGAGTTTCTGTTTCAAGGCTAGCTCCCAAGGTGTCTCACTTGCTTTATGCGGATGACATATTATTGTTTTCTGAAGCCAAGTTAAAGGAGGCGAAGGAATTGAAGCAGATCATCTCTAAATATTGTGAGTGGACGGGTCAAAAAGTAAATGAATCCAAATCCATGATCATCTTTGGCAACCACACAAGGAGAAGAATGAAGAAAGCGGTAATCAATGTTCTGAATTATAAACAGGTGAAAGAGCTTACCTACCTTGGGGTTAAAATGGCTTTAAGGAGATTGAAAACTGTAGATTTCCAGTGTTTGCTAGACTCTGCTGCTAGCAAATTAAATATTTGGGGAAAGAGATGCATCTCTCTTGAAGGTAGATTGGTTCTTACAAAATCAGCCTTCCTTTCTTTACCTTTGTTCCTATCTTCTCTCTCTCCTGTTCCTTTAAGCATTTTAAAAGAATTTGATAAGTTGTGTAGGGGGTTTTTATGGAGTAAGAACAATGGTAAAGCTGGAATACATTATACTTCATGGAATTTATTATGTAAGTTGAAAAGTGAAGGTGGCCGGGGGATGTTCTCGGCTGTTGAAAAGGTAGGTCCACTAAGAGAAAAGTTTGCTTGGAATTTCATCAATAAACCAGATTCT
>NW_021532850.1:0-1456 GCF_001605985.2 Dendrobium catenatum | reverse complement strand
TTTCCCAACTATGATCTTCCAACCATCATCACTTGACTATGGTCTGTCAACCTACAATCTTTTGATCATTATCACATGGCTACTCCAATGCGTATTAACTTCATTATCTACCATTACTAATGATGCCAACACATTGCGTAACTTATAAGATCATTGTATGTCATCAACATTAACTATATATGCTCCCAACTTCATCACTAAGATTTATGCCACAGAGCTCTTCCAAGTTCAACAATGTAATATATTATGTATAAATGCCTGTAATTGAGGAAATGCATCATATGTAATTGATGGCAAGTACTTGTAGAATTATTTTAACTGGATCAGATCCTGTGGATTTTCCCTTTTCTAGGTTTTTCAAATATAAAATTGGATGTCTCTTACAATTCTTGCACTCTTCTCATATATCTGTGTGTTTCGGATCTTCGAACAAAACTAGAATATTAAGCTCTCTACCTCTCTATTGGCGCAAATGTTAACAATATTATATATCATTTGGTATTTTTACGCAATATATTATTTAACTATTTAATATGAGTCTCATGTATTTTACTAATCACTTCTCGATAAGTCCTCTCCATATTAATCATCACTCCTCAAATAGAAGTTTTTTTCAATATCATCCATTATCACGTTCTAAGAGCTTATTTAACCACATTGGGGCATCATACAAGTCACCCTTTTTTTTATACTTGGCTCAACTGTCGTAGAAAGGACCAAAAGACTTATAGGAGCTTCATATTAGAAGAACCTCTTGATCTAAGTCGAATCATTTGACTTTGATGTTATTTGCTATAGAGGATGAACTAAATGAAGAGTCAAGTTGAATCAAACACATCAATGGTCAACCCAAAAACTTAAGATTTGTGAATAAAATAATCATTTGATATTTCCCTATCAATAGTATTTTTAATTACTTGATATGAAATTGAATATAAAGCTCAAATATATTAATAGTTCTCTTTATAAGTGTAGAAACTAATACAGAGAAGAAGAAATAGAAAGATTTTATTATCCAGTATCCGTTCCAATGTACAGGGATGAGTACTTATAGAGCATTAATAGGAAACAGAGAACATATTTACTAAACAGCCATTTGGAGTAAATATAGAGAGATATGAGAATGAGCTAGGCTATTCTAACACCCCTCGTCAAATTGATGGGTCTTGACAGACGGTCAATTTGTCCCTAAGAAAAACAAATCGTGGGGTAGATAAGGACTTAGTAAATATGTCGGCGACTTGGTCCGTGGTGCTAATTGGTAGAAGACGAATGTTCATTTGAGAGATGTGATCGCGTAGAAATTTTTGATCAATTTCCACATGTTTCGTACGAGAGTGAAATATGGGATTGTTTGCCAGTGCTATAGCTGACATGTTGTCGCAATGTAGATCGGTAGGATAGTTTTGAGGCAGCCCAAGTTCCGAGAGCAGACGTCTTAGCCAAATGATGTCCG
>NW_021532849.1:0-2229 GCF_001605985.2 Dendrobium catenatum | reverse complement strand
GTAATAAAAGCTAAAGAACAGTGATCTCACCTGTCCTCAAATGCAGCAAAGGAATTTTGATAATTTGTCAAAAGAAAGATAGCTAAAGCTTCCTTGCATGCATGTTTTCTTCGGCCAACTTTGACGAACTGTTTGGATTTGATTTTGGTTAAATGGATTGGAGTGATTCTTAGCTAAGAAACCAAGATCATTTTGTTTTCTAGCGAGAGAATAATTAGTTCTTGCAAGTTTTTTTCTTCTTTTAATGTATGATAAGCAACTTATTTGGTCCTTTTATTTGAATTTCAGAAGATTTAATTTGATTCACTCTTTTCAGAGTCACAATTTTAGCTGTAATAAAAAAAATTAACAGCATGATTAAAATTATGTGAATTAATAACAGAACAAAGTAGATTTCATTTATATTTTTAAAATTATGTATTCTTAAAGATAGTTATTTAATCATAAGGACGATTACTGCATAGAAAGCAACGTTAAAAAGATTTTAAGGGGTAATTTGTTGCAACTTAGTTTTTTTAACCATGTTTTCATATCATTTGTATTTTTGATGATTCTAAATATTATTATTTTGATTACTGTTTCTCCTAACATATATTGGATATATTGCTTGTGTTGTTCTGTGTATACTAACATTTCAAGGAAATCATACTCCAGACTGTTGAAGACTTCAAGTCAAATTAGATTAGGGTTCATTGTAAATGAAGTTTGTATTTTACACTTTTATTGAGTCTAAGAGAGTGATTGTAATTGGGTAACCGTGCACACATACACTAGGGGAGAGTTAAAACTTGTAACATTTTAAACTAATCGTACTATATGATTTTTAATCGTACAGGATGATTTGTCCTGTTAATTCCTCCAAGAAGTAGTTAATCAAATCATGGACATAAAAAATTTAAGTAATATTTGTACTGTACGATGTTGTCTTCGTATAGACGACGTCCAGAGTACGAAAATATTGTGAACATTTTCGTACATACGGATAGGTAAATTTTTTTAACTATTTGTTTGGGACTACCTGGAGCTCGTACAGATGATGTCCAGAGTACGAAATTATGGGGCATATTTTCATCCAGGCGAATAGGAAATTTTTATAACTATTCGTACTGTACGATATACATATCGTACTGTATGATATGCTTATACAAAAATATTTCATACATGGTCATACGAGCAAATTTAAAACTATTTGTCCGGGATGATTATTAATCGTACCGTATGATCATTGATGCTCAAAATTGAAATTTTCAATTTTTTGTATGATTTTTAGTGTCTTTCATATATAAGATCCTCAAAGCTATCTAAATAAGAATCCTTCTTCATTTTTCTTCAGAGAAAAAGTGTGAGAGTGTTTGGGAGAGTGTTTTAAGAGTGTAGAGAGAGATTTTTCAAATTGAAATTGTGAAGGGTTCATAAGTTTGCTCAAAGGTGAGATCCTTTGTAAGTCTTATCAGTTCTCTTCCCTACTTCTTTGGAGTTGCTTGTTAGAAGATCTTTAAAGAAGATCTAGTTCTCTACTGACACTAGGACAGTATAAAAGGATGCTGGTTCTCTGCCGACACCTGGAGGGTATGAAAGGATGACGATTCTCTATCTACACTTAGAGAAGTGTGAAAGGATGACGGTACTCTGTCGACATTTAGAGGGTATGAAAGGATGACGGTACTCTTCCATACTGAGATTTAGTGGAAGAGAGGATAGTTATAAAGGCTTGTTTGCCTTACTGTGTGGGCAAAATAACAGTCACTTTGGTAATAGTGCAATACATGAAGAGGGAGTCTTCAAGGAGTGGACGCGGGCTTAGTTGGACCAAACCACTATAAATCTTTGTGTTCTTCTTATTTTTTATAATTTTATTTACTTTACTTTTTATTAAGTGATTGAAAAAGTTTTATTTTATTTTTGGAAAAACTTAAATTGTGCAAATAAATTCATAAATGGTTTTTATTCAAGAGGAGATTTTTTAAATAACCAATTCACCCCCTCTTGGTTAGCCTTTGGACAATTACATTATGTCTAACAACTTTTATGGACTTTTCAAGTAGTATTAGAGCCTATTTCAAAATTTAAAGTTTAGATTATTTTTTGAAAAATGATTATGACTAATTTTGGAAATTGTAACACACCTGAAGGATATTCGATCGCTAGACCCCTATTATTTGATAACATCCCTTTCAATTTTTAAAAAAGATGAATGTCTACTTTCTTCAATTGTTTGACTATCGCATG
>NW_021532848.1:0-790 GCF_001605985.2 Dendrobium catenatum | reverse complement strand
CAACTTTTCCAACAGCTTCTTTATTCCTTACCAAGTCCACCCATCCTTCACATGGTAGTTAAATTATTGGATTTCAAATGACAAGTTGAGATGAATTTTCAAGTTATTAAGCTATGATATGCACAACCATCAACCAGTTTCAATCGATGGCATCTTTCCTCTTACAATACTTGATAGATATATTTGTTAACAAACTCGATAAGGCTCGATGACTTGTTCGTTAATAGAATCAACGTTGCGTATACGTTAAGCTATTGAACATCTCAAACGTAAAGCTCATTAATGCCTGAATAAAGCTCATTTATTATTTCATGCAAGCCGCTCATTTAATGCTCAATAAGCACTATAAGAATCAAACATAAACCGACACAAACCAAAATTGAACATCTATCATTTTAAACGAACCAAGATTGAACTTAAACAAAAAAAACGTGATCCAAGCTTGAACTTGCTGATAATAAATGAGTTCAAATATGAACAAGCACCTGCTCATCTCGGTTAGATTCGTTTGTAGCCCTATCAAAGACAAAAATCATAGTTATTAATTTATTAGTCAACCCCACATAATGGGATAAAGCCTGGTTGTTTTTGTTGTTGAATGTTTTTTGTGTTCGAATATGCAATTATTATCAAAATTATAATGGATGACTTTCATATCACAAAAAAAATAGTTTGCATGGAAAAATGTGTTATGTTGAATAGGAAGATGTCATACCAACTATGGTCCTCAAACCAATCTCATTTAATTGGGGATAAACACCAAGCAATCATAGATAGATATGTGTTATAA
>NW_021532847.1:0-1385 GCF_001605985.2 Dendrobium catenatum | reverse complement strand
TCGTAGTGCCCGTACCGAGTACTGAAAGCTGTCTTCATCATATCAGATTCCTTTACCTTCACCTGATAGTATCCGGATCTCAAATCAATCTTCGAAAATACCGAAGATCCGGAAAGCTGGTCAAATAAGTCATCTATCCGAGGCCAATGATACTTGTTCTTGATCGTGAATTTATTCAAATCTCTGTAGTCAACACACATACGGAGTGTTCCGTCCTTTTTCTTTATAAACAAAACAGGTGCTCCTCAAGGAGAAACACTAGGAAGAACGAATCCTCTATCCACCAATTCCTGAAGCTGAACTTTCAACTCAGAAAGTTCTTTCGGTGCCATCCTGTACGGAGCTTTTGATATCGGAGCTGTACCAGGAAAAATATCAATAGAGAACTCCACATCTCTATCCGGAGGTAAACCAACCAACTCCTCAGGAAATACATTTGCAAACTCCCGTACCACTGGGATATCAGAAACAGAACCAACATCCAGGTTCATATCCCGCACCAAAGCCAAAAATACTGGATAACCCTTCTTCCACATTCTTCTCACTTCTAGTACAGATATCAGGCAAGAGAGAACACCTCGTAAGCCTTGAAATACACATCTCTCTCCTGATATAAGCAAGCTCACTTGCTTCTTTAAACAGTCAATCTGGGCCTCATACAGACTCAGTCAATCCATGCCCAAAATCACATCATACGAAGAAATTAGCAACATAATCAACCTTGATATCCACTTTTTGCCAGCAATCTCAATCTCACAAAAACAAAACTTACGGGCAATCAGATTACTTCCAGCCAGCAAAATCACGGAAAGAGAAACCGGAAGTAAAATGGAATCCAAACATAAAGCCTCAAAACACCGTTCAGACAGAAAATAATGACCGGCTCCAGAGTCAAATAAAACACGACAGGGCTGATCAGAAATGTGAATCATACCTGTCACCACATCTGGATCATCTCGAGCCTCCTGCTGACTCAAACTGTACACTCATGACTGAACTGGAGCTGGAGCTGAAGCAACAGAACTGCTCGGCTCTCTTTGACTAACTGTAGGTGGTCTCCGTGGTAAAGAACTCGAACCACCACCTCTACTAGAAAATCCCTAAAAAAACAGGGCGTGGAGAAACAGTCCTCGGTCTTCCTGCTGAACTGGCAGGTCGAACAAAGCTCTCAGATCAAAAATCAGATCGTCGATCAAATCCAGCCTGTGGACACTCTGTTATCTGATGTCCCGGCTGACCACATCTGAAGCACTGACCAGTCATCCTGTAGCACTGGCCAAAATGTCGTCGTCCACAACTCTGGCACAAGGTGCCCCACTAAAAGATCCAGAACTGGTCGTACTGGGCATAGCAGTACTAGAAAATCCTGACTGTCCACTCCTCCT
>NW_021532846.1:0-939 GCF_001605985.2 Dendrobium catenatum | reverse complement strand
ATTATCCACTTTTACCTAAGAGCCTCACGATTTTATCCTGTTGGTATAACTTCCTAGGAGGTCACCCATCTCAAGTATTCTTCGGGATGAGCACGCTTAACTATGGAGTTTTTTAATGAAATTCTGACCATTACACCAAAAGACTCCATGGTGTTTAAAAGTTTAGCTTCTTTTTACTTAAGAGGTTTCACAATCCCCCCACTTAAGTAACTGACATCCTTGTATGTATATTTATCCTAGAATTATCCACCAGGCCGATAGAATTCAAGATGTGGCCCTTATAAGTTCAAGTGGGATTCCTACCACGTAGCACTTTGTCCCATACAGGGTTCAAGAGGTGTCTCCCATGGCATACCACTTTGTCTTTTATGACACTTAGTTCCCATCTTCCGGTTGGTGTATTGCTTTGATACCATTTGTAATAGCCCATTTTTTAACTAACGAGATATTATCTACTTTGACTTAAGGGCCTCACTATTTTATCCTATTCTTGTAACTTCTTAGGAGGTCACCCATCCCAAGATTTCTAAGGGATGAGCATGCTTAAGAGTTTTGCTTCTTTTATTTAAGAAGTTTCACAGCTAGGATAGGTGCTCCTGATGTGTTTGATAATAGAAAAATTTTCAATAAAATAACACTAAATTTTTATTATTTAAAGAAGATGAAAATAAACTTTTGTGATGTATAAAGCTTGAATGAAAAAAATGGATGTCTTAATATGATTGTACTTTCTTTATGATAATATATGTATGGAGCATATTTTCTTTGTAATGTAATATTTTCTTTAGGATCTAGAGGTAAAGTCCAATACTCTTTATCATTGCCAGTCGTCCCCTTAGAGATCACATCTTAGAATTCAGAGTAAGGAAAAAATTAGTAAAATAATTCATATCCTTGACAAATTTGTTGATATATAACATATTATGGAAAAAATTAGGA
>NW_021532845.1:0-223 GCF_001605985.2 Dendrobium catenatum | reverse complement strand
CGGGGCCAAATTTAAAGATTTAAACGTGCTGACACGTGGATAGTCCAGGACGATCCAGTGTATCGGCCAGGACGATGCACATAAATTGCATCGGCCAGAAGAAATATTCTATTGGCCAGAACTATCATCAAGATTGCAATAATTAATGCATTAATGACTAATATTAGGATGTTGATAAGATCAAACTTTTGAGATTGGAGCAATAGTTGTCCCCCAAGTCGGG
>NW_021532844.1:0-1323 GCF_001605985.2 Dendrobium catenatum | reverse complement strand
CTTGTCTCTACTTCTTCATTTAACTCTCCTTCTTCCATATCTTCTTCCAAAGCTTGGAATTTATTTATTCCAATTGGTATGTCCTGTATTCTTCCAGCATTCACCTTATCTCCCAGATTTACAGATTTTTTTAGATTCACTTCTGATTCTGCATCAACCTGTTGATCCACATTCTGATTTTGCTTCTTTGGTTCCACAGGTCTAAAAACCTGTTTATTGATGTTATTAGCTCCACCATATTTCTTATTATTTCTGATTCTTTTGTCTCTGAATTTAACATGGATCCAAGGTCCATAATCTTCAGATTGCTGCATTATTACACCTCTTTTCTCAGTTTCAGATCTATCCAGCACTTCTATATAGTCTTGTATCAGTTTTTCTTTGATTTGAATGACTGCATCAGGACAAACATCTTTACTGTGCCCAACTTTGCCACAGCAATAACAGAGAGAATAAAATTTCTCATATTCAACACGTTGAAAGGTTCTACCATGAATCCCTTTAATCCAAACTCCCCTAGGAAGTTTCTCCTCTAGATCAATTCTACAGCATCGAGCATATTCTCTTTTACTCCATTTGAGTGAGTTTCCATCAAGCATCATAGGAGTTTCAATCATGGACGCAATCATAGGAATATTTTCTTCATCCCAGCAACTCAATGGTAAACTCGGGAATCTAATCCAAACTGGAGAAGTGATTCCCTTAAGAGAATTAATAGAGAAAGATGAAGACCATCTATCCATACCTATAATCTGATTCCCTATGTACCAGGGACCTCCACTTAACACTTCTTCCATAGATTCCATGGTGGTAAACGAACACAGCATCCAATTACAGCCCAATGTGGTAATATGAAAGCTACCAAGCTTACTCCATTGTCTTCTCAATTCTTGACTACAAATAGAGAATGGTATATTAGATCCCAGTACTTTGACAACCAGAGATTTCTTCAAAATTTGGGAGTTGGAAATTTCCTTGTTACTATTGAGTTTTACTGCAATTCCATCTTCAGAAAAATAGGTTGACCGATTATCAAAATTCAATTTGATATGCTGCATTTTTTGCCAAGCCGATTGAAAACTGTTAACTGGTTCAGATTCAATATTCCTTTCCACTGCATCTTCTGCATTTTCTTTATCTTGATCAATCGATTCCATAAGAATCTTACAGACCTGATCTTGATTCTCTTGTTCAATAATCTCCAGACCTTGTTGAATTTTCAGAAATTCAACAGACGGCTCTTCTTGTTCAGCCATAACAGAAGAAATCGGAATGTTCTTCCCTTCAATAGCATTACTTTTTTCGATCTAGCTCTTTTTAAAG
>NW_021532843.1:0-1469 GCF_001605985.2 Dendrobium catenatum | reverse complement strand
GTCTCAAAGAAGAAATAAAAACAAAAGACTTAGAAAGGGGTTGAAAAAGGAGGAGCAAGCTGAGTTAGTGGCTGAGATGTTAGAACACTCTCCTCTTGTTGAGGTTAGTAAATCTTAATCTCTTTCTGTGTTTAGGAGCGAAGAAGATGTTGAAAAAATAATTGCATCGCCTCCAAGACCTTTAACTAAAGTTCCCAAAAGCACACCCGAAGAAAGGACAAAGAAGTAGGAGAATGACATCAGAAATATTTTCCAAAGATAGCTCATAGAACCCGCTCAACAAAAGAGAAGGTAATTAAAGCTATGAAGAATGTGATTTTCAAACGTGTTGATACAATCCTAAGGGAGAACAAAGATCCCAAGGAGATCAAATTGTTTGTTCAGCCATCGCAGAAAGACATGCAACGATTTGCCCCACAGCCAGCTGTGTCAGCATTGATGGATGGTTATGATTTTAAACCTCGCCAGAAAAGAGTGGTTAGTGAGCAGATAATTCTAGTTGACAGTTCAACAGTACCACCTAAGATCAATGGCAGACCAAAGGCTGATTACCCTGATCGCCAAGTGATCCCGGACTTCTTTGTTAGTTTCTAGTAGATCTGATGTAGCTACTAGGTTTAGGAGGTCTCCCATAAAAGACAAACTTTCTAGGCCTCTCGATGAGCTACACTCTGTGGGTCGCATTCAAACTCCACCTTTGGATGAGGTAAATGTGGGACACTAAAAATCCCATACCTTTTCATCTAGGGTGAAGAAAGAATGGAGACCCAAGGTGGTAGCTCCATCTGTGGTACACTCTTCTTCTCCTACCCATGCTGATTGCAAAGACAAAGGGAAAGCACCCATGGAAATTAACAGCTTCAAAGAATACCATCCTTCTCCTGTTAATCCCTCAATAGGTAAAATTGTTGATGAAATGATTAAATACTTGAAGGATAGCCTCAAGAAAATTGATGCGGACGAAAGGAGGGAAAATGAGGAAGAAAACTATATGAAGTTGATTGAGAATTTCAATCATGATGAGGATGATCTCATGGATGAGGAGGATATCTTTGTTATCCACTATGACATGGGAGGATCCTCTCTTTCAGAAGACTCTCATGCAAATGAGTTGTTGGAAGTGGAGAAAGGGAGTGAAAATCCTTAGATTTGTGCTCTACAACAACAACTTAAAGCAAAAGATGGCCAAGAGGTTGGATGAGATGACACTCGCCATGATAGCTCTTACTTAGCTTTTAGGGCCCCAAAAAGTCCTAAGCAGGGGTTTAAGTGAGCCGAGCCGGCTTGAGCTCGACTTGTTTATAGGCTCGCGAGTCGAGCTCTTGCTCGAGTTCGAGGTCGTTTAGTAAACGAGCTCGAACACGAGCTCTAGTTCGAGCTTGAGCCGGCTCGGCTCGTGAGCTCGCAAGCCAGCTCAAATAAATATTAATATTTTTTAAAATAATTTTATTTTATTTATTAAATTTAAA
>NW_021532842.1:0-1401 GCF_001605985.2 Dendrobium catenatum | reverse complement strand
CACAGAAAAAACAGTTCAAACATTTTGCATTCAATTGGACTAAATCTCGTTCATCGAAAGTTCATTCAGTAAAAGTAACTTCCGTTTTAACACCATTCATTTCGCGAGAAGGTAGAGAATAACCTTCTTTGATAAGCATCCACATGCAATAATCAGTAGATTGTAAAAACGTTGACATGCTGATTTTCCATAAATCAAAAGGTAAGTTGTCAAACAAGGGAGGTCATGTAATTGAATAACCTTATGTAGTGTTACGATTCTCAAGGTTAGCCATGGATCAAAATTTAAAAAGTTTTCAAACTTTTTATGAATCTCGCTCTGATACCACTTGAAAGTTCGTTAGGGATGTTAAGCTTTATAGAACTTGACCAAGCTAACCAAGAGGGGGTAAATTGGTATTTTAAAAAAATTTCTTTTCATAAAGAACTAAAAGCACATAAACCAAAATCACACCACAAGAAAAATAAATGCATAAATTAAAATGCGGAAGTAAGAAACATGAACACAGAGATTTATAGTGGTTCGGTCAACTAGACCTACGTCCACTCTCCGGAGGCGCCCTCCGAGTATTGCACTACACTCGTGACTCTCCTTTAGCCCCCACAGCTAGGCAGAGAGGCCTTTACAAAGAAACGCCTTTTTGCCACCCCGATAAGGCAGAGAACCTATCTCCTTTTGCTTCCTCCTGAAGCTGGCAGAGAACCACAACCAGATGCTGACTCCTTACCTCTACCGACCCTTCCACAGACGAGAAACTCTAGATGTAGAAGAAGAAGAGCGATCCTTGAAGCAAGTGAATCCCCTCACAAGCTCCCCCTCACAAGATCCTCTCTCTCTTTCTCTCCTCAAGGTCTTCTCAGGTCAAGACAGCAGCAACAGATTGTTCAAAATGTTAAATAAGAGCTCTTAAATAGAAGAGCTTCAAAGGAGCTCATAAATCTATGATGCACTGACACTCCTTCATAAGAGGCAATGCAGTGTCGGAAACGTGTCGGAAATAGACACGCACTCGATATGGCTGAGACACGTGTCAGACACAACAGATCTGTGTCATATTAAAATAATATTTAAATTAAAACGGACATGTATGTCAGACATGTGTGTCTCAATATTTGATAATCAATTTTATTTAAATTACAAAATTTGTATATTTTAATATTCTTTTATTCAAATAAAAGATGATTAGGGACCATTCAAACTGTATATCGATGAATACATGCCCAATTGCCCATATGCCTTGGGATTTTGCCTTACACCGTCGCTCTCCCTCATCTTCTTTGTTTACCTGACTAGGTGAGCCGATTGAGCGGAGAGAGCGCACGATTGAAGCCTGAAACCTCCTTGCTTTATTGTCTTCTCTCCCTTTCTCTCTGCTCTCACACACTCCCTCCCTCCATCTCT
>NW_021532841.1:0-343 GCF_001605985.2 Dendrobium catenatum | reverse complement strand
GTTCGTGTAGGTCAAGGGAGCCTATTTCTATGTATTGGACTTTTCTTTTCTTGGAGCCTATTACTGGTTTATTTACTAGCTATTTGAATTTAGTGATTCGTATTTCCCGCTTTACTCTTGATGGCTTACTGTTATGGTGGGGGCTGGCTTATAGGTCGGAGGATCCTCAAGTTTTTTATCTATCTACTTGGCATGGGGTTATTAATATGATTATTATACAGTTTTATCTATTTAACTACTAGCGGCTTATGCGATAGTGTGTTCGTCTCTATTTTGGTGGTAATTTTTCTATTCATTGTTGCTATAAAGAGATTATGCTTTATTTCTTCTGGTATTATTGCTT
>NW_021532840.1:0-237 GCF_001605985.2 Dendrobium catenatum | reverse complement strand
TACTTTCATTGATAGACATTGCAGCTTCGTACCCTCTCTTCAATATTTTTAATTTATCTTTATTAATTTTTCCAAGAGTAAATTGATGATTCTGTAATTCAGTACAAATTTCAGTACCAGAAATCTCTGATGGCGCCGATTTGAGTTCATCTATCACTACAGGAAAATCACCAATTTCCGACGGTAATTTCCGGCGGTATTTTCCAGCAAAAATTGAGCCTTTTTCGGCAGTTTTGT
>NW_021532839.1:0-1071 GCF_001605985.2 Dendrobium catenatum | reverse complement strand
AGCTACCCAATCTATTAGTGACCATTGCCAGCAACAACAATAATGGTAGAATTACGTTCACTGGAATGTAGAAAAAAAAACAGTAATTGAAAGAGAAGAAGCATTAGTATAATTTTCTTTAATTATTTATTCATTCTTATTATGTACTAGATTAACTATATAATATAATTTATTAAATCATAAAATAAAGCAATGTAATTTTATATTCTATTGTAATACCTAAAATACTCTTCATATTTAAATTTAGGGTTAACTTTAATTTTTATTTTAGGCTTTTGGACTAAATTGGCTCAATAGTCAAGGTACTAAAATGAGGCAATGCAAAACTGTATGATTAAATTGGACATTTATTAATAATTAGTTGACTTTTTTGAGCTTTTAATTATTTAAATATTGATGTCATTTCACATTATCCTAAAATCTTTGTTTATGAATCTACATGCCAAGGAAATTACGAGCAAAAAAAAAAGTTTAATTTTGATTGACATGTATGTATAATAACATTGGAATTTTTATCAACAATTAAATCAATTTCCTTTCACATTGAGCAATCATCTTTTAAATGGTTCGAGTTGTTTACTTTCACATTCACTAATCACTTGATCAATTTGCTCATTAGACCCATCCACTAATAAAAAATATTCACTTTCATACAATTTGAATGTAGGTTTAATTTCAATTGCAAGATCAGTTTCTTTATAATTGATCTTAATTTCAACTTGAAAATCAGGTTATAACTCTTGTCCAAGTATAGTATAGGCACAGATTGATCAATAATATCCAACAAATGTAAATAATTTGATTCAACACAATCTAATATATACAAACATATTTTATAATTGTGAATCTTCTATTGCATTTGGCACCCATCATTGAACTAATTCATCTTCATCTTGAGAAGATATTCATGAACAATGATTTCTTCAATCAAATGGTTTTACTATGCTTAATTCTTGTTTTGCTACATATTGGATATATTTTGCTACATATTAGATACTAATTTGTCTGTGAGCATTTTACCCGTATGTGTAAAATCACTAATAGATTGTTCATAGCATGCCTCAATATTTA
>NW_021532838.1:0-677 GCF_001605985.2 Dendrobium catenatum | reverse complement strand
TGAAGCAAGTCTTCATTCATCAACTAAGAACAAAGATAAAAGGAAATTAAAATAAAATATAGAACAGCAAAAGGGCAATTCCCATAAAAAGGGTAAGAATTCATGAAGGCAATCCTAGCAACTCCTATGTTGTAAGTTGATAAACGTAACTCCTGCTGCCCGTATTTATGAGTATTATGTGAGGGGAGAATAAAAACAAAATTTACAATGCCTGGTAGGAATCATAGTACAAAAACAGTAATACAAACCTTTTAGTATATTCGAATAAGTAACAAATATAATTAGCAATCCTTCAAGTTCATGATAGATGGAAAATGGCATAAAAACTTGAAATTATTGCACATGTGCTGCTTTTATTTGGAGGCCAACATAAACTTTACTATTGATGGTCACCAACAAATTTGGGCAGCCACTAAGTTAATAACTTGAAGCTACCTATATTGTAAAAACTTCTACTTTGACTGGTTAAGGCTATATCAAAATTTAACACATAAAATATTGTAATATTCTCAAGGGAATTTAAAAAGCCAGATCTATTTCTTTTCAATGATACAATGCACATTGACTCGGTCCAGTACATGATGTAGGCAAGCTTTGTGAAATCCTTCATTCGCCCAATAGCTGAATTTTAACATCAGCCGCATCTCCAAGACCACATGCTGTGATACTCACATCCT
>NW_021532837.1:0-238 GCF_001605985.2 Dendrobium catenatum | reverse complement strand
TAAAATTTTTTCATCACAGGTAATAAACCAGAGAGAATGGTGAAAGAAAAATCACAATAAAAAAAATGTGTGAATGATTTTCCGAATTTCTTTCACAAAAAGAGCATCCAGTAAGAACTGGAATGCCGGGGAAGGAATCCCAATGCCCCCTTTAGTTTTTGGAATGCAGGTATCTTTCCAAGCAATAAGATGCAATTTCTTAACCGAAGTTTCTCTAGAGAAGAGAAATCTAGAGCAG
>NW_021532836.1:0-711 GCF_001605985.2 Dendrobium catenatum | reverse complement strand
GTATTAAGCTTGTGAAAATCTAAAATCATGGACTGTTGCCTTCTCAAGTGAAAATACTACCCCCGATCGAGAAATTATTCTGTGCGGACTCCGAACGCAGAGGACCGTTCGGATTTGCTGGATATTTACTGCATATTTTTAGATATGCAGTAAATACTTAGCAAATCCTCAGTTGTAAATATTTGTTGAGAATTTAGTGAGTATTTGATGAGTTTTTGCTGAGTATTGATAGAGCGTTTGTTGACTTTTGCTGATTATTTACTGTGTATTTTGAAATAAACAGTAAATACTCAATAAATAAGCAGCAATCCAAACGTTTCTTTATGTTCGGAGTCCGCACAGAATAATTTCCCAATGTGATCACTCTATAGTTGTCTTCAGTCTTCACTGACACAACACTTAAACATAGTACAGAATTTTCTTCAAGAACCGTCCAGCAAAATTTTGGCCTCTGATCTCTTCTACATGGGATACGTTTTTTAGTGTTGACCTAATCTGTGCTAGATAAGAGACTGAAACGGTTATATCCACCTTGAAAAACTCCTGTTCAATTAAAAAAAAAAAACCCTCTCCACTGTACTTGTTAATCTGAAAGATAATCGTCTATATTTTAAAGCCAATAAAATTACTGATAAATTTGATATGACTATTTAACTGTAGATCAGTTGGATTATTCAGTTATCTTTAGCAAAATCCAGGTTCTGATGAATA
>NW_021532835.1:0-385 GCF_001605985.2 Dendrobium catenatum | reverse complement strand
AAGTAGAATGCAATGCAGGTATGGTATGCTGTGAATCTTGCATCTTAGGTCTCCACACCCAATATGTACTACGGTGAACGGTGAAAGTGTGTGAGATGTGTCATAGCATGCCACAAGAAAAACATCTAACTCCAGGAAATGGATTTCTTAAATGATTTGAGTTATAATGCCTCTTCTTAGGTTCTGGCTTAGGATCAACAGTAGATGTCATCCGATTCTTCTTACATGTATCCAAATTATTTTGAATCCTCAAGTTAATTCTTTTTAATGCATCATTATCAATCCTCAACTTTTTCTCAATCTCTTTAGATTTCTTAAGATCAGAATCAAGTGAGGTGTGTGAAGCTCTTAATGCATTATGTTCATCAATTAATTCCAAATGTTT
>NW_021532834.1:0-243 GCF_001605985.2 Dendrobium catenatum | reverse complement strand
CTGGGATAAGCATGAAGAAGCCGGACCCAGTCACCGTCCTGGCAAAGCTCTTATCAACGAAGAACCCGATGACTTTTGAAAGTAAGGACTCCTAGTGGAGTCTTTATTACTTAGCATATAGTACGTGGCATATTCTCCAAAGTGGGACATCAACTTTCCACACGTGGAACATCAGCCTTCCACAAATTAATGGAGAAAGAATATAACTTTTACTTTAATAATTGTACTGGTTGTAGCTTTTGT
>NW_021532833.1:0-2445 GCF_001605985.2 Dendrobium catenatum | reverse complement strand
CTCTTCCGCCTCCAGCCGCCACCACACTCACCAGGCCTACCTGCTCACCAACTACCTCCTCATCGGCGCCGCCTCAAGCTGCATCTTCCTCACCCTCTCCCTGCGCCTCCTCCCCTCCCCCTGCGGCCTCCTCCTCATCTCCCTCCACTCCCTAACAGCCATTGCCGCCGCTTCCGCCGCTGCTTCCCCTGTGGCTTCCTCCGATCGCTCACATGCAGCCCACACGGCTGCCGCCGCCCTCACGGCCATCTTTCATGGCGCCACCGCCCTCCTCGCCTTCACCCGCTCACCTGATTTCATTGCCGAGATCCGCTCATACGTCAGGGAAGACGACGCCATTGTCATCCTCAAGCTGGTTGGCGGTCTCTGCGGAGCCATATTTTGCTTGGAGTGGGTGGCTATGGCCCTCGCCTTTGCGTTGAGGTTTGATGATGGCGAAGACAGGGATTGCAGCACGGAAAAGCGAGTCGGGTACTTTGGGGCTTACCGGGCTTAATTAGGAGAAGCACAAGTGGAAGCTGCTGTGGAAATTTTTTTAATTTTTTTATTAATTGTTTCTTATGGGATTAACGTATCGTGAAATAAAGTAATTTCCTTTAGTGCAAAAAAAAAAATAATAATAATAATAAAAAAAAAAAGAAAAAAAAAAATACAAAGCCCAAGTTTAGAATAATAGCAGCTATGCAACATAAGTAAAGGAATTGTGCACCTGAATTTTTAGAAAACTTATAGTATCATTTCCAAAGATTAGTGTTGCTGAAGCTGTGCACTAATTGATCTTCACTTGCTCAATCTCTAACCTTATATATGGTACAATTGATGAGGTGACGCTACAGCTTTGAAGAGTTGCGAATGGATAACACAAGCATGGGTAAAATAGTATCTGAATTCCCACCACAATCCTCGAATTTTATGGCTATTTTTTTTTTTTGAGAAAATTGATGTGAAATAATTTTCATATGAAACAATCTTCAAGGTTTAATTTTGTTAACTTAAAATTTTCGAGCAAACTCATCGAGTTTTGAATAAAATTTTATTCAGACTATTGGGAACGTCAATATTCATATGAAAATTCTATCATTGAGGTTGCACAAATAGTTATCTTGTATATATTTTTCTTTAATTTTGTTTGTTTTTTGGAAAATTTACATACATACCATTTTATAACATCCTATTTACTTATCTAATACTCAAAATTTTAATATTTCATGCATACCACCCAATATTATTTTAATATCAAATATACCACTTATATTTCTTTACTACCACTCATATATTTCATTTCTATCACTCTTATTTGATATAAAAATGAACTATGAGTGGTATGTATGTAATATTAAAGTTTTAGATGTTAAATATGTAAATAGAATATTATTAGGTGGTATGTATGTAAATCTCTCCCTTGTTTTTTTTTTTATATTTACGTCAATTAAAATAGACTCACACAAGCTTGACATACACAAGACTCGAACCTAAGACCTTTTAGTCTAAGCCCACAACCAATAAACTAAGATGAGTTGTTTATTTTGCTTGGTTTTTATTTGAGGTCTATTGAAAATCAATTAAATTTTTAGTTTGTTTTTAGAAGTTTGAAGCAAATCGTGAGATGCGCATCGGTTTATTTTGAGCAAAACTAATTTCAAGACTTTTATTTTTATAAAAAATAAAACACAAATACATAAATTTTGATAGAAATTTTGAAAACTCCCGATATGCGCTTCCAAAACTATGTCAATGAGACCTTACAAATTTTTATTTATTTCGATCTTTGTGATTTTGAAAGAGAAATTTGAATTCATATACCAAAATGCTGAATCACAAATTATTATTATTATTATTATTTAATTTGTACGGATCAAATTTGATTCAAATAGCATTCAAAGATTCATGTTTAATTGAAATTCAATTAAGGCTGAATTACATATTTGATAAAAATTATATCCATGACCGAACATTCTTCGAATCCTAACCAAATATTAATTATTCTAAAAAAAAAATCAATCAAAATTTGAAAAAATTCCAATAAGACATTATTCTAATAATTTATAAAATAGTTGAATTATATATTTGCTAAATGTTCAAGATAGCACAAGAAATTCAGAGAGTAATTAATATTATTATTGATATATCATAAAAAATTAATCATGAATGGGCACGAATCTCAAGGCCAAATAAAATTGTAAACTTCCAAAATTAAGTTTCAGGACCATCCGAAATCTGATTTCTATAAACTTGTAGTCGAACTGAACATCTCAAAAAGACTAAGCTAACGACACCAAATTCGACATAATCCTAGCCCAAATAGGTCCAAATCGAAGACCTGAAGCGCATTTGGAAGATTCAAATCATAAATTTGATCACCAAACGATTTCCAAACATGGCATGACATGCTTATAGTTCAGTTGAGTGGCTCGACGAGACAAATCCAATGATCCCAAGATTGTT
>NW_021532832.1:0-368 GCF_001605985.2 Dendrobium catenatum | reverse complement strand
GGTGTAAAGATCTTTAATTTTGAGCAAAAATGAGGACTTTTGTTTTGACCAACGAAGATTTGAAGCTGCACGCCAAATTGAACTTAAATTGGATTCAAATCTGGACTTGGATACTAGACCTAAACATAGTGCAGAATGACGTGGACATCTGAATGATCAACAAGGAATTAAACTTCAAAATCATTAAATACATTTATAGCTTTAATCAATCAAGTGCATATCAAGAAACAAAATGTGAGACTCATGTGGAAGAAACCTATGTTACACACTTGTGACATGTAATTGGAGAACTTGGGCAATTGTATGTTTTGAGCAACGAAAACCCAAGGGGATAACTTAAATGAATGCTAAAAGATTTGAAGCATATG
>NW_021532831.1:0-251 GCF_001605985.2 Dendrobium catenatum | reverse complement strand
TTGCTCTTGAATGAATTCTCTATTCGATCTTGATTGAGTACCCATGATTGTTAATTAAAACTAACATATCACAAATAACTTTCGAATTCATTATCATAATTATTTGTCATTTGATTGCATTGCTCTTATGATTCATGCTTTTCAAATTAAATTTAAGTATAAGTTAAACTTAATGTCAATTATTCAGTGTCCATTTGAGTTCAGAACAGGTCCCCTGTTGTCCAAATCAAACTCAAGTCTTAGTTCTTTCA
>NW_021532830.1:0-219 GCF_001605985.2 Dendrobium catenatum | reverse complement strand
AAAAATTGACTTTTCAATTAAGAGTATTTTCTAGAAAATTAATATTTTATTAAAATATTAGACCTTAATACGATCAATTAGAAGGAAAGTACGCTGAAATCATATTTTTCTACAATTAGTTATGAAGGTTCTAAGATTTGACCTACTTTGACCTAGGTTTGACCAATATGTTGACTTTTTGACTTTGACTGATTTTTGAAGGTTTAAAATTTGTGATAA
>NW_021532829.1:0-285 GCF_001605985.2 Dendrobium catenatum | reverse complement strand
TATAGGTTATTATAATATCCCTAACTTTGAAAAATATCGCCATTGACATTTCCATGAGTAATATAAAATAAATCAATACAAAAAAAAATAATATAAAATAAAACCAAATAGATAATACATTAAATCAAATTGGTTCAAAACTCAAAAATCTATATTGGACATAAATCATAGCAAAATCAATTTTAAAATCATAAAAAACCCAAGATATAAAAAAAAACTATACAAAATCATTCCAAGCATATTTTCAAGCACGTCTAAAACTTCTTCCATTACCTCTAATAGTTT
>NW_021532828.1:0-4183 GCF_001605985.2 Dendrobium catenatum | reverse complement strand
TAAATAATATAAAAATAAATTTTTATTGTTTTTGTAATAAATAAAAATATAATTATAATTTTTAAATAAAAATAATTTTAAATTAAATAGGGCACAAATATGGTCGATTTGAAGCATTGTGCGCGAAAAACAGAGAAAAATTGGATTTATTATGAATATTTGAATTTAAAAACAACTTTTAAAATAATTTTAATATAAAAATAATCGGCAGCAGCCACGCGGCGTTCTCCGATTGGCTCCTAGATTCTAGGCGACGGCGCGCCAATCATGGATAATGATTGGCACCACCGCCAATCATTACCGCATGATCACGGCGATGGCAGGGCCCATTGGAAACTCACTTAAGTGAGTCAGCAAAGAGCCTCCACCGTCGGATCGTCCGTGACTCCGATCCAGCGGCTCAGATCACGCCGGACCGAAGGAATCAAGCGCGGATCCTGATCCGCGGTTGGTAGAGACCGTGGGATCCCGTGATAAGAGCTGTTAATATGGAAATCAATGGCTCAAACAGCGCGAAGGCCATGCACAGGCCGTCCGACGCCCTAGGGGTGTTTTTGGCCTCGTTCTCTCAAACAGCTGGATAAAATTGGATGAAATTTTAAATGTGTATTATATGCATGAACAGAAACCATGGGGACCAAGATCAAGGAATATGATGCATTGTATAAAAAGCTATTTAAGTCTAGGTTTTCTAGCTAGGGTTTGCGATTATACCAAAAATACTCGATGGATTTGAGAGATTTCTGGCTTGTTGCACTTGTAGACTGTTCACGCTCCTAGTTGTAGAAGAAACCATGAGCTCTCGATGTCTAGATCACACATAAAATGAATTGGAAATTTCTAGGCCTCGATTCGTCTGAGATCCCGCCGCCGGCGACTTTGACGGCTCAGTTCTGGCTTGGGGAAGTTAGATGGAACCTAAGGGAGCTCTCACACAAAATATTTTGGGTTGAGAATGACTAGGTTGGAAATAAGAGCAAAAGATCCCAAATTAGACCAATTTTTTAATATTTAAAGGTCCTCCACCTAATTTTGACGGTTAGGATTCAATCCTAATTCGATTAGGAGGGAAAATAAATCAGGATGGTCGTGGTTATTGAGTCTACTGAATAGGTTGTTAAACCTAAGTTAATGTCCCACTATCAAGAGGGGGGGGGTGAATTGGTAGTTAAAATTATTCCCTCTTTTGAGAGTTGAACCGAAAATAACTTTAGTGAATTTTTATAAAAAAGTTTTTCAACCACAACTTTTTAAATAGCTAAAGATGCGAAAATGATTATAAAAAATAGTAAAAAATATAATGACACAAGATTTATTTAATAGTTCGGTCTAAATTCAAACCTACATCACTCCCAGAGGCACCCTGCTGAGTTTTGCACTATACAATAGTGTCTCTCCTTTGCAACCCACAGCAAGGCGGAGAAAGAGCCTTTACAAACACTCTTTCCACCACTTACCGGTGCGGTAGAGAAATACCGTATCCTTTACACTATCCCCAGTATGCTGAGAAACTACCATCCTTTTTACACTATCCCCAGTGTGGCAGATTGCAACCCATGACCCCGAGTTTGAGATTTTGATGATGGTCAAATAATGTTTGTTTTTGAAATACTTTTCAATGGGGAATATTATTTTATTTTGTTATTGTCCTTGAGTACTAACATTTCAGGAAAAGATCAATCAAATGACTTAGGTCGAAAGAAAGACTCAAGAACAGGTTAGATTAGGAGTATGGTCAGATATTATATTTTCATTTATAATATTTTATTTTCTTGAGTCTGACCACAAATGCATAAGAGTATAGCAAAAACCAAGCACAAACACAGGGGAGAGTTTATTTTCTAAATATAAAATATAATATAATTTTTCTCAGTTATGTACTGTCGATTTTAATTCGTACGTACGATCTGAGCTAGTGGACAATCCTGTGAATAGATCATACTGTACGAATATATATCGTATTATAGATATGTTCAGATCCAAAAACCCTAGCCGTGAGTTTAGTTTAAGTAAGTGATTTTGCGACATTCGTACTATTACGACAAATTTCGTACTGTAACGATTTATTTTAAATACTTACTTAAATTAACCGTGATTAGTGATGAAACCAGGACTAATTATATTTTTGAACATCATACTTAACGAACAGGATCGTACCATACGATGAACATAGATGAGTGTGATCGTCCCGGATTATCGTCCTAGACAATCTCTTGGTTTTTGTCTCATCGTATTTACGATAAGTTATTTAACCATAAGATGACCAGGAGACGACATCTGATCGTTCAGACCATCAGTCCTGTCACGATAGTATTTTGTTGATCGTACTGTTACGATATATATATCGGATAGTCGAATCATTTTTAATTGTTCGTACATCTTCGTACCAGGACGACAGTCTGTTTATGAAGATCGTACTGTACGATGTTTAATCGTATTGTACGAAACAGTAACGGATTACTTTTGAACATCAGAGGGATTTTTGGAGCCTTGTCTTTTTAGGTGTTTAATCTCATCTTTTTTAGTTTAAGATTAACAGAGAGGTGAACGGGATGAGAGAGGATTCCAAGGGGAGAGAGCTGCTTGAGAAGTTCTTTAGGGTTTTGAGAGAGAAGGTGAAGGTGAGCGTATGTGAGGTAGGAGAATAGGTGTGAGGGAGATCCACGGTTGCTCCAAACTTGCTGCATCTTGTTTCCTTTGTCTAGGGCCCTAGAAGAATTTGTGGGAGGATCTCCAAGGAAAGGTTCTTCTACATCCGTGACCTCAAGGTACTCTGCCTTTCTCCGAGCGAGGATGAGAAAAAGCGAGAAGGTTCTTCTGCCGTCGCCAGGAGGGTGAAAACGAGAGTTTGGCACTCCGCCACGGCCAAGTTGGTGAAAGGAGTATTGTTAAATGGCTTTCTTCCGCCTGCCCGAAGGGGGCTAAAGGAGAGCTATTGCTTGTAAGTGAAACATCCCCAAAGTGGAGGACTCCAGGGAGGTGACAGTTAGGTCATTTTTTGATAGAACCCACTATAAAAATCTTGGTGTGTTTTTTCTTATCTTCTTTACTTTACTTTGCACTTAATTTTTCATAATTATTGCGTGGTGAAAATTTGTGAAAGAAAATTTATTTAAATTTTTTGTGTCAAATTTCAAAATACAAAAAGTATTAGAACCATACCTGTTTAGCATTAACATTTTATTGGAAATGTTTTTTCACAATATCACCACCCCCCCCCCTTTGTCAATTTAGTGATTTTCAGGACATGAACAGCTATCCTTATCACCTCTCCTAGTGTGGGCAGAGAACCCTTCGATCCCTTTCACACTTATCCTAGTTGTGGGCAGAGAACCGATCTCCATGACTGATTGATCTCCTCATAATAAATCTAGAAGGAAGAAAGAAACGAGTGAAGTACTCTCAAATCACAAGTAGAAAATCTTACCTTTGAACACCAAGCAAAGCCTTCACGTTCCTGTGGAAGAAATTCTTCATTGAATGCTCTCTCTCACTCTCTCCTTGAGTCTTCTTTCAATAAGCGCGAAGATCAATGACCAAAAAGATTTGGTGGTAGTCTAATTTGGACTATATATATGAAAGACAATAAAAATTGCCCAAAAATTGCAAATTTTCAATTCTGTACGCAGTGGATCATCCCGTACGATCGTGGATCATCCCGTACGATCGTGGATCGTCCCGTATGATCGTGGATCGTCCCGAAAGATCTTACTTAAAGTGTCGAAAATGATTCTAAAGTATATTGGTATGAACTATGTTCATACACGATCATTGTCCCGTACGAACTAGGTTCGTCTGGTACGAAACGGTTATTCCTTAGGTCGGTTTCCAATTCCCTGCAGGACGTAACCAACTGTGATAAGTTGGTTCGATTCATCCTGGGACGAACAAGTTTCATCCTGGACGATTTTATACATAGAGTTTTATCCAGAGACGAAGGTTTAATTTCATCCTGTACGATTTTAAACAGAGAGTTTTCTCTAGAGACGAATTGTAAATTTCGTCTGGATGAACAGTGCAACGTGAGAATCCAGAGGCGTTCATCTCGGGATGAATATTAAATTCTGAAAGTTCGTTAGGGATTTTAAGCCCTATGAACGTAGTCCCAAGCTAACCAAGAGGGGGTGAATTAGTATTTTAAAATTGCTTTTCACAAAGAATGAAAATCACATAAACCAAAATC
>NW_021532827.1:0-231 GCF_001605985.2 Dendrobium catenatum | reverse complement strand
TACAGTGCTCCATGCTAATGTGACCCATCTTTACTGCATCTCTAATAAAATGATAACGGACATCAATGTGCTTGCTCCTGCCATGCTGTACTGGATTTTTGGCCAATGCGATCGCCGACTTGTTGTCCACATAAATTGTTGTAGCTTCATCAATCTCTCCAAAAAATTCCTTCAGCAAATTTTTCAACCACATAGCTTCACAAGCCGCTGCCGCCGCTGCTATATACTCTG
>NW_021532826.1:0-256 GCF_001605985.2 Dendrobium catenatum | reverse complement strand
TCTTTTTGGGTCACTTTCCTAAGGGTTTTCATACTTGGATGATAAAGTCTCTGGTGCCACAACCAAGAATCATCAATCACAATTTTTAAGCAAAAAGAAGCATCACATTCAATGTTATTTAAATCTAGCAAGTAGACGTTGTTGATCCTCTTTCCCTGCAAAATAGTGTTGTTACTTAAACTTACAATGCAAGAATTTGCAAAAAATTGCACGATGAAACCTTTGTCACAGAGTTGATTGATGCTGAGCAAGTTGT
>NW_021532825.1:0-346 GCF_001605985.2 Dendrobium catenatum | reverse complement strand
TACTAAAAAACTGTTTTAAGAAGCAGTAAGAAAGGTGCCACAAAAGAAGCCTAAAAGAGCCACCAAAGATTGCAAGAGCGATCAATTAAGGCATCTATCACAAAGCATCAACCCGAGCATCAAACCACAACAGTTGAGGCAGAATAACCACAATAAATACCAACCCAAGCAAATTATAGAAAGCAGCCATATAAGATATAGAAAGCAGTCCATATTGCAAAACAAGAACAAAAATAAACCTTAAGGAAAATATGAAAAATAGCAAGCCACATTGAGCTTGTTGTGGATCTATGGTTTATGATTTTGATGATAGCAAACAATTCTTGTTTCTCTACAACTACTTTCT
>NW_021532824.1:0-312 GCF_001605985.2 Dendrobium catenatum | reverse complement strand
CCTCACCGGACCACCGCAGGAGCTTCGCCGGACCAACGAACCACCTGAGGCCCTCACCTTCACCAAAGGTCCTCACCTTTGTCAAACCACAATCTGAGGCTCTCACCTTCGTTAGAGGCCCTCACCTTCGCCAGAGGCCCTCACCTTCGCCAGACCATCACTTGAGGCCCTCACCTCCGCCGGACCACCGCCTGACGCCGTTGATCCGCCGGACTACCACTTAAGGCCCTGTGCTCCATCAGGCCACCACCTGAGGCCCGGACATCCACCGGACCACCTGTGATGCCCCAGATATCAATAGTGAAAGGATTC
>NW_021532823.1:0-427 GCF_001605985.2 Dendrobium catenatum | reverse complement strand
ATGTTTTGTTTCAGTGTGTTTTATTTCTACTTTGTTTATGTTTTTATGTGTTTTGTTTTCGCGTTGTTTTTTTTTTTTTTTTAAAAAAAAATTCTGGCTTTCCATATGTTGAATCTTTTCAAGATTTTAGATCTTGGAGTTTTGAAGATTGTGTTTAGCTTTTTCAAATTTAGTTAAAGGGAGAAACACCGTGGATAGTTTCCCTCCTTCTGACCTTGTTTAGTGGTATAATTTTTCTTCTCTAAATAAAAGTCTAACTCATTTTAGCCAATGGTTTTTGAAACTAAGATTTTTTCTTATCTTGCTACATTAATTTATCTTATGCATAATAGCCAAAGTTCTTATATATCTTTCAAGTTTTTTGAAATCTTGCCATTGCATTTATCACAAGATTTTGATTTAGTGTTGTGGATTGTTCTTCCCTATG
>NW_021532822.1:0-314 GCF_001605985.2 Dendrobium catenatum | reverse complement strand
GCCTAATGCAGCCTAAATCAAGGGAAAGTGGCTAAATGCTGATTAAGACATTTTGGAGAGGTTTGAGCTCTTGGTTTGACTGTGTTGACCATTCAACGGGTCAAGGGAGGCTGAGGTGGCATGGGGGAGTAGGAGCAGTTAATGGGAGAGCTCCCAAGCCTAAAGGGAATGGGTTTGAAATCAAAGGGGAGAGTTTGACCATTTCAAAGAGGGATTCAAGGCTTTGTTGACTTGGTTTGACCAGTCAACAAACTCAAAGCTGGTGATGTGGCATTTAGGGAGGTGAGAGGTCATTTGGAATGGTTTAATCAAGG
>NW_021532821.1:0-253 GCF_001605985.2 Dendrobium catenatum | reverse complement strand
AATTTCCCCTCTATCCTTTCATTGTTGGAGGTGATTTTGAGTTTGAAAGTCAAAGAACTTTCCCTTCAAATTTGATTTTAGTTGACCGATCTCGCCTTCCAAGACCTCTATCTTCTTCCCGCCATCTCTCTTCCCACGGATCACAAAGATCTTCTTTTGGTTGTCAAAAACCCGTTGAAATTTCCGAATTTCAACAGCCGAAAGTCCCAAATCGACGCTCTGATACCAATTTGATAGGAAATACTTGAGTTCG
>NW_021532820.1:0-305 GCF_001605985.2 Dendrobium catenatum | reverse complement strand
TGGTTGCAATAGTATTAGCCAACACACGTGACACGACAGCTATCACTTTCTGCTTAGGAGGTTTTTCATCATTGCTTAAGATTTCATAGTTATACACTTTACATTAAGCATTAGATATTCCAAAAAGATTAATTCATTAAGCTTTTAAGCATCAATCATCAGATATTCAGAAATAAACAACTATTCAAGTATTCAATCATAAAGGCACAAACTAATATTGTAATGCATTATACATGGCTCCACCATCCAACAACAAGTCAACAACAATGTATAAAAAACTATGACAAATGTACAATAACAAGTTA
>NW_021532819.1:0-201 GCF_001605985.2 Dendrobium catenatum | reverse complement strand
TGCCATTCAGAAAAGAAATGCAGGTAAATAACAAAAGCATAACTAACAGAAAATTAAATACAGCTAACAGGAAATTTAATAATTGCATTTATAGAACATGTATATATAGCAAGCATTGAATAATCAAGAGAAAATATAAATCTGACTTAGAGCTAAAAGTCGTATTCTAATCAAACATGTCTAAGGTATTTGTGACAGGTT
>NW_021532818.1:0-218 GCF_001605985.2 Dendrobium catenatum | reverse complement strand
AGTGATGAACAGTAACTGCGTTTTTACTGTTCACAATCACTATACCAGCATCCGAATGCCGCACGTAATAATCTCTCTCATTTTAGGGTGGTAATATTTTCTTCCAATGTCTAAAATGTGAAAATTCTGATTTTGCAGTGAATTACGGACATCTAGAGTATAAAAACCCGAGGGTTTGGATGCCGAAGCTGTCCTTAGTTCTCTGTTGTTTTCGTTGA
>NW_021532817.1:0-293 GCF_001605985.2 Dendrobium catenatum | reverse complement strand
GACAATGAGGGATGTGGTAATATGAGCTCTCGTGATGTTGACTTTCATGTTTCAGTGGGGAAGCTAGTGGGCAATTTGGATCCTTCTCCAGGTGTTGCCTAGGCCGGTTCTGATCTTGTGGGGTCTTCTGATAATATGTTGGTTTCTTTTGATAAATTGGGTGGTGTTACCCAACTGGCTCCGAATGTGGCTGTTGATCCTAGTAAGGGTGATAAAGTGGTAAGTGATAATGTGATTTTGGCCGTGGAGGTTAGTCATAATGCTATACCGTCAAATACTTTGCTACCTGTTTG
>NW_021532816.1:0-2866 GCF_001605985.2 Dendrobium catenatum | reverse complement strand
TACCATGCCTGCCCCTCCCACGGGCCCTTCCACGAGAGGCAACGAAATTAAGCAATTTATCACGCAGCAAGGCAAAAGAATTCCCAGGATCATCATCCTCAAACAATTCCAAAGAAGCGGAATTAGAATCAGACAAACAATAAAGCCAATCAAGATGCACACGAACATCAAACCCAGAATTGTCCCCTACATGATACACAAAGGCTTGAGGGTCAATTAAAGTAACAAGTACAACCACAAAAGTGTTAGTAACTAAACTATCATTCATGACATGGGGCGAGCTGGAGGGGGCAGTAGGCTTAGAGCTCGAATTAGCAGAGCCCTCACACACATCCCCACCCAAATTATCAATAGCAGAAGCATACTCAAACGGGCATTCCCCAATCATAGGATGAAATGAATTACCAGTCAAGATGCCCGGGGTCGACACCACCGACAACATGGGACCAGAACAACCAAGAAGACCATCAGTGCTATTATAAGCCCGGGGGGGGACAAAAAAAAGTTAAATCCCCAGCCACAACCTCCTCACAGTCCTTCCCAGAGGACACATATGCACCAGCCTCAATAACAGGATTAGGATCCAGATAACCCAAAACAGTAGTAGGAGGAACAAAAAGTAAGGCATTAGGGGATAGAACAGTAACAACATCAGCCGAAAAACCAACATTTGATACTACATTCTCCGTCAAAATAACCACATTCTCAACAGATTTGGGAACTAAATTAGCGGACAAGTTAAGAGCATCATTAGAACCAGCATTAATCACATTCCTTCTAGATATCGCGCACTAGACAGCCATAATTTTAGGCACATTTTTAAGATGAGGATGTAAAATACATCAATTATCCTTCAAATGACCCAACGAGTTAGAGTGCAAACAAAAATGGGGGATATCATCAAAAATAACAGATTGAACATATCCCGTGTAGGTAGAGCCAACCCAGATTTGATCAGGGAATTTTTTTGTGACATCCAATTAGACTAGAATGCGATCTACCGATGGATAGGAACCCGAAGCTGTAGATGTGTCTGATTTCAACGTTCGACCAAAGAGAGAGCCCAACCCAAAGAGAATCCTAAGAGAGAAGAGATGGGTTCTAAGACAGGGAAATGAAATTCAGATAGGAACAATCGGGGAATCAACCTCAACATCCAAATTAGGGGATCATTTCACAACTTTCATGTAGCAATTATTCACGAAATAGAAGCGATGAGAGAAGATCCGATAATAATCGAATTCATTCATGAGCTTAATCAAAACATTAATAGGGTTAAGAACCAAGCCCGAAAAGTCTCCTATAAGTTTCAAATTGAAGAAAAATTTCCTAATAGCATCGATATATAGAAGGCCGCTTGCTAGGAAACCGACCAACCAAAGAAAATTCAAAAGGAATAGCAAGCGAACAAACTTCTTCCTCAGAAATCACCAACACTGGTAACCCACGGTGAGACGAAATGTGTAAATCCGGAAAAGGAACCGAAGACGAAGAAACCCCAGACAAAGCCTCTTAAACGAGAGAGCCGGAGAAGCTCCATTCAAAAAATCGAGGTCACGAAGCCGGACATTCGCCATAAAGACCACAAAGGAAAACCATAACACATAAAAAAAGAGAGGAAAAACTAGAAAGAAAAAGCTTCACCGAGGCGGCAACCATCCTCGCAAAGAGAGGCAGAGAAGGGTGAAAACCCTAACAAAGCAACACCAAACATTCCCAAGAAGTGTGATGAATAATAATTTTAATAATATATAATTACATTCATCTAGGCAATGTGAATCATGTGAAGACTGAACTAAATTAATGGAATCATGAATAAGTTCAGATTAAACTCAAGTCATCTTTACTAGTTTTTTTTTTTTTGGACAGTTAGGCCAATTAAAATAGACTCACACACACAACGCATACACAAGACTCGAACTCAAGACCTCTTAGGCTTCATTTTGGATGACTTTTTTATTGCTTCTTAAAGTAGCTTTATAGTGTCAAAATTAAAACTTTTATACTATAAAGCTGCTTTAAGAAACAGTAAGAAAGCTGTCCTAAATGAAGCCTTAGTTGGTAGCCTAACCTCCCAACCAACATGTAAAGGTGACCTATGTCTTTGCTAGATTTTTCGAAATATCATTAAAATCATTTATGATAAAGTCACTCAAATATATTGTTAACCAATCAATCAAATGAGATAATTGAACCTTGGAAGGCCTTATTAGAAGCAATATTTGACTCACAATACTCTTTAGATGTACTCCACAAATAATTAAGGGAACTTGATTCTTTTAAGTCATTAAGTGTACTTGATGGATAACTGATTAGTAGTGATTAACTTATATTACTCATCTAATCTATTACACAAAATTTCGTTTGGGACAATTTTTATAATGTTTTATGAAACATCTTTTTAGTACAAAAACTTCTACTAAAAAAATGCTTCGAAAAACATAAAAAAGTTGTCACGAAAAACCTAAAAGGGCATCACATCTCATTATTTAAACAAGCTCTTTTAGGTTTAAAAAATGATAACTACTAATAAATTATTTTTAAAGTTAGTTATGAAAGTTTATCTCATTTAAAAAAAAAACAATTGATCTCTGAATCATTACAAAGATCCTGCTTTTTTAAGAACTCGTCTTCGGAAATATTTTTTTTTAAAAGGAGAGGTTATATATGTAAACCTTTATAGTTTTAGGATTTCTTCCACAATTTTGAGCAAGATAGTGACTAAAGTGCAAGAGTGCAGCGGTCACAACTCGCAAGAGGCGACGGGAATGCGGTGGGCACAACACATCTGATACGGACGTACGAGACGGCAGCATCTGGTGCCGTTGAGCCACGTGGCAAACAAGTAGAGCGGATCGCGACTAAC
>NW_021532815.1:0-496 GCF_001605985.2 Dendrobium catenatum | reverse complement strand
TGTGAGTCTAGGAGGGAAGGTAAAAGGATTTGTGATAATGGATGATTACTTAAGATTCACATGGGTTAAATTTTTATTTCATAAGAGTGAATCATTTTAGGAATTTAGAAATTTTTAGACTTGAATTCAAAAAAAACTTGGATGTGAAATTATCTTTATACAAAGTGTTCATGGAGGAGAATTTGAGAATAAGAAAATTGAGGATTTTGTAAGGAGAAAGGAATTGATCACAATTTTTCTGCACCTAGAACCCCATAGCAGAATGGGGTAGTTGAAAGGAAAAATAGAACATTAATAGAATTTGCCCGAGCAATGTTGGCAGAATACTCATTACCTAAATTTTTTTGGGCTGAGGCGGTTAGCACTGCATGTTATATTCTGAATAGGGTGAATGTGAGATCTAAATTAAATAAAATACCCGATGAGTTGCTAAAAAGAAGAACACCTAATTTGTCTCATTTTCATATTTTTGGTTGCAAGGTGTTCATTCATAACA
>NW_021532814.1:0-2146 GCF_001605985.2 Dendrobium catenatum | reverse complement strand
ATAAACCCAAATTGTGTGGTAGCAAATAGATGCATTACCTTGTAGGTAATTTCATCTTGAATCAGAATGCGAGAAGGGGTGATCTTAGCAGAGGCAAATTGAGGAAAGGAATCCTCATTTGCTTTGGACAAGAAATTTTCTGAGGGATTCTTGCGGGGTTTCTTTACTAGTACCTTTTGACGCTTGCTAGAGGAGGCCATTTTTGATCTAGAACTCGAAAGGGATTGAAAGAGAAGTTTGGAAGTGTGATTGTTGATTTAGAAAGCCCTCTTATTTAAAGAAAACGATACATTTGTCCCGGATGAAAAAGGTTCATCCCAGACGAAAATTCACATTCGTCTGGACAAAAAAAGTTCGTACAGAAGATTGAATTCGTCCAAAATGAAACAACTTTTCGTAATCAACACAACTTACGATGCGCCATTTCGTTCAGACTTTTGACCTGACCGATCATAAAGACGAACACGTGTTCGTCCAGACGATCATTATTTATGATCGTTTTAATGGCAGTTAAAACCGTCCTCTACTTCGAACCGCCACATATTCGTCCAGACGAACTTTAGGTTCATACAGACGAAGTTCAATAATAAAAACCACCTTATCCATTCAACCGTTTTCTCATTTTTCACACAGTTACCAAAAAATTTTATCTCGGACGATCTTACGATCGTACAGACGAACTATATTAAAAACTGCACTAAATCTGATAGTTTCACGCATTTCAACACATTGTCCCGTACGAAAAAAAGTTTTATCCCGGACGATCAATACATAAAATTTTTGAATTTTTGTATTTTTATCAAAGCAAATACAATAAACATACAAAACACAATGAACAACGAAAATGTACAGACTCTAAATAAAAATCACAAAAACAAAAAATTATGAAAACAAAACGTTAATGTTGTAAAATCATTTTTATTTAAGCATTTAAATCAATCACACCAAGCCTTGTTCTTAATGCACTGAAAGTATCAAAGGCTAAAGGTTTTGTAAAAATGTCTGCAAGTTGATTTTCAGTATAAACATGTGTAAGTTCAATTTCACCTTTTGAAACATGATCCCTTATGAAATGATGCCTTATGTCAATATGTTTGGTTCTTGAATGTTGAATAGGATTTTTAGAAATACAAATAACACTAGTGTTATCACAATAAATTGGAATAGTGCCTATTGTTAATCCTAAATCAATCAACTGTTGTTTCAACCAAAGTACCTGTGACACACAACTTCTTAATGCAATGTATTCAGCTTCTGCAGTAGATAGGGCTACTGAATTTTGTTTTCTACTGGACCAAGACACTAAAAAATTTCCAATAAATTGACATGTTTCAGAAGTGCTTTTTCTATCCACCCTACAACCTGCAAAGTCAGAATCTGAATAACCAATTATTTCAAAGGAAGTGCTAAACTTAGGATACCAAATTCCTAAGTTGTGAGTTCCTAACAGATATCTTAAAATTCTTTTCACTGCTGTCAAATGTGATTCTTTTAGATATGATTGAAATCTAGCACACAAAAAAATAGTAAACATGATATCGGGTCGGCTAGCAGTCAAGTAAAGTAAAGATCCAATTATCCCTCTAAATTTCTTTTGATCAACAGATTTTCCCTTAGGGTCCTTATCCAACTGAACTGAGAAACTCATTGGTGTACTAGCAGGTTTAGCATTATCCATTTCATACTTTTTGAGGATGTCCTTAAGATATTTAGATTGATTAAGAAAAGTACCTTCCTCGATTTGCTTAATGCTAAAGCCTAGAAAGTAACTTAATTCTCCCATTAAACTCATTTTAAATTCACTACTCATTGTTTTAGAAAATTCATCACAAAGTTTTTTATTTGAAGATCTAAAAATGATATCATCCACATAAATTTGAACAATGAGTATATCTTTTTCAAATTTCTTTAAAAAGAGTGTTGTATCTATACTTCCTTTTTCAAAAGATCTTTCAAGTAAGAAAATGTTCAACCTCTCATACCACGCCTTAGGTGCCTATTTCAATCCATATAATGCCTTTTCAACTTAAAAATATGATTGGGGTATTTAGAATTTTTAAATCCAGGTGATTGTTCTACATAAACATCTTCTCGAATTACCTCATTTAAAAAGGCACTTTTAATATCCATTTAAAATAATTTAAAT
>NW_021532813.1:0-345 GCF_001605985.2 Dendrobium catenatum | reverse complement strand
CTGCAAATTCTGGTTGTAATAAGGGCAATTTGCCTATAGCCATTTAGTTGATTAATTTTGGATTTATATTGATGTGTTTACCTGATTGCGCAGCAGAAATTGCCTGTTTTTCTTAAGTTTCTTTTCTTGCATGTCGATTTTATTTTCGCCTGGATTTTCGTTAGGCTATCTAAGGACTATAAAACTTTTCTACTCGTAACTAACTCTTAAAATTTTAAGTTTTAAATAATATAGAAATTTAACGAATCTAGGGAATTATCAGAATCGTCCGGGGTCGCATGCATATTATTGCATCCTTCTTTCCTTGTCATAAGACATCTCCCTGCCTGCGGGTTGAGTCCGGAT
>NW_021532812.1:0-260 GCF_001605985.2 Dendrobium catenatum | reverse complement strand
TATTTGCTTGGTGAAAATTGTGAAAAAGGGAGGATTTGATTGTTGCACATTCAGTTAAATTATCTACCTTTCTAGTAGTTAAAGTTTCATGTTAAAAAATTAAAAAAATCAAAAAATAGAACTCCTTGGATTTTTAATTATTGCTACAAAGTTTTCATAATTCACCCCCCTCTTGTCAATCTAGTAATTTCAACAAAGAGTGGAGATCCAAATGCAGTAAATATATTCACTTAAGTGACTTCTATATGTTGAAACTTGTT
>NW_021532811.1:0-290 GCF_001605985.2 Dendrobium catenatum | reverse complement strand
ATAAAAACACATCTAAAGACAAATGAAATACAACAATTTAAAAGAAAATAACAAACACATAAATCACATAAACACATAACAAAGACAACAATCATTCAGATGGACCCTGATCTGGAGGAGGAGGTGGTGCTGCACCAAAGAATTTGAAGTAACTATTTATAATAAGCAAGTTGGAATTTATGTCATTTATCTGATCACGCATAAATCCCATATCTTGATTGTACTGAATATCCTGCTGCTGCAAATGAGTTTCGATTTGATCAAACCTTTGATCAAAATGAGCCTCTAAA
>NW_021532810.1:0-352 GCF_001605985.2 Dendrobium catenatum | reverse complement strand
ATGATTAAAGCCTTAATATATAGGCCTCCAAAATAAAGAAAATAACCCTCAGGGCTACAACATAAAAAAAATCCCTCACATGGGTAAAATGCAAAGACTGAAATATAAATAAAAGAAATACATAAATAGAGACTCTGAATCGTAGACGTCGATTTACGATTCTTCCGATGGTAGATAGGTCGAAATCTCCTGATGATGTCTCCATCATATAAATATTTAAAATTTATGATTACATGTCATTCGATTTTGATCGTTTTTCTTATATTCTAGATGTAAGAACATATAGAACTTATTACTCTTTTTTTATTTCTAAGTCTAATGACTATACTAAATATCCAAGCATCTAGGCCCT
>NW_021532809.1:0-239 GCF_001605985.2 Dendrobium catenatum | reverse complement strand
GCATAATCACACTTAAGAGTGTAAATGAGTGTGGAGAGTGAAGGTGTAAGGGGAGAATCACTTCGAGAAGAGTCTATATGTAGGATATATTTGGGATTCTTCATATGGGGAGCTATTTTATTCATCTTTTATATTTGTACTTTTTTCTTAAGCAAGTAATAAAAAGTATTTTATTTAACTTTATTTCTATAGACAACTAAACTTTTAGTTTTGACCTGATGATATAAATATCCTAATGT
>NW_021532808.1:0-291 GCF_001605985.2 Dendrobium catenatum | reverse complement strand
CCTTCGACAACGACGCCTCCTTCGACGGCAGCCTCCTTCGACGGCAGCCTCCTTCAACGGTGATGCCTCGTTTGACTACAGGCTCTTGTCAAGGCTCAGAAGTCACAACAAACTCCTTCAAAGAGGCGCCTCATTCGCCAATGACAACCCGGCCTCCTTCAATGACATTTCGTATCGGGTTGGGTCATCCCAAAAAATTAATGGGTTGGATTCGAGTTGTGCCAACTAGTGGCGGTTCAATGCCGGGTTCGACCCGAACCCAACCCGCAACCCGATTTTGACACCCCTATT
>NW_021532807.1:0-285 GCF_001605985.2 Dendrobium catenatum | reverse complement strand
CCAATCCTCTACCAGGTCACCGATTGCCGCCGCCGCCGCCAACAGCTCCGTCTGCATCGGATCCCAATGCTCCACCCGGCATCCCGCAGCAAAGATGAGGCCACCATACCATTCCGAACAACAATGCCGATACCGACCAGATTGGACCGTTGTAGCGAAGCATCAACGTTAAATTTGAGCTAACCTGGGGGGGCACCATAATTTGGAAGAAGGTAGTCCGAGGGGCTGAATAGTGCTCCATTGCCTCAGAATTGGCGAGTTAAAAGTTCTCGACTGCATCGATAA
>NW_021532806.1:0-256 GCF_001605985.2 Dendrobium catenatum | reverse complement strand
CTCACAAGATCCTCTCTCTCTCCCTCTCTCTCTCTTTGGTATTTTAAAAATTTTCTTTTCACAAAGAACAAAAATCACATAAACCAAAATCACACCACAAAAAATAAATACGGAAATTAAGGTGCGGAAGCAAAAATAAGAACACAGAAATTTATAGTGGTTCGATTAACTCGACCTACGTCCACTCCTCGGAGGCACCCTCCGAGTATTGCACTACAAACATGACTCTCCTTTAGCCCCCGCAGCTAGTTGGAGA
>NW_021532805.1:0-390 GCF_001605985.2 Dendrobium catenatum | reverse complement strand
TTCTTCTTTGCTTGAGTCTCCTACCATGAGAAATTAAGGGTATATTTATAATTTCTGAGAGTGACATGATAAGTAAATATGTGAGATATCATGGGTAAGTTGTGAGTAATTTGAATTGACGGCCGATTTTGATCCTCTTGATTGTGGATCATTTACTGTGTAATTGAATGTGTTAATGATATCATAATTATACAATCTTGGGTTTGTTGGATTCGTCTTGTCGAGCTGCTCGATTCGACTATAAGCATGTCACGTTTATAAATCATTTGGTAATTCAATTTATGGTTTGAACTTTTCAAATGTGCTTCGGGTCTTTGATTTGGATCCATTTGGGCTCGAATTGAGTTGAATTTGATGTCTCTAGGTTCGTATTTTTGAGACGTTTAGTTC
>NW_021532804.1:0-317 GCF_001605985.2 Dendrobium catenatum | reverse complement strand
ATCTTTCCTAATATAACAAAACTATTTTAGGAAAGTTATTTAATTAAATCAATTTGAATTTCAAATTCAAATAGGATTTAGTTAATTACTTTCCTAAATCCCCCTAGCCTATTAATTACACCCAAAATCAATTCCCAAATTGATGCAGGACTAATTAGATGCGATGAATATGTAGTCATTTAGGCATTGCACAACTCTTAGATTAGAATAGTTCCAGGAAACAATTACTTAGCAATTCTCAACGAAGATTTAAAACCCATTAGGAAATGATTTGCTTAAATGAGATTACATGCTCTGAACTTTGAAACTTTCAAAAT
>NW_021532803.1:0-219 GCF_001605985.2 Dendrobium catenatum | reverse complement strand
TACGATTTGGGATGATCAGAAGAAAATTGGTTACATCATCTAGGCCGATTAGTTCAAATCCCACTACAATCATCTTAAACATCACCCAGAATAGATTCTGGTTGATATTAATCATCCAGGACATCGTCCCGGTTAGGGGTGTAAATGAGTCGAGTCGAGTCGAGTTTTAGCTCTTATCGAGCTCGGCTCGTTAGATAGAATGCGAGCTCGAACTCGAGC
>NW_021532802.1:0-424 GCF_001605985.2 Dendrobium catenatum | reverse complement strand
CCGTTTTGGACTTTTCATTCTAAGTACCAATGCTTAAAATCAAGTAATACTTGCATGAAATGTATCATTTAATACCCTTGCATGGCATGACATTAAGGATAATTGCATGAAATGCATCTTTAAGTATTCTTGTATAAAATGGAAACATTAAACATAGCATAAAACTTTTGAACAATAAAGATACACTTGTTTTAGCAAATAGAATCACTTACCTTACACCTTCTTTGCTCTCCCTACAACAGTCTTGTCCCCTTCTACGATTCAAGACCTATAGCAACGTGATAAACGATTATTAGCCTCACTTCTTAACATCTAAAATCCCTACACATCATCTTATACCCTCTTATACATTCATTTATTTTGTAAATAAAAATATTTAATCTAAAATTTTCGGATTAAGAAAAATACCCAAAATTTTGACTTT
>NW_021532801.1:0-359 GCF_001605985.2 Dendrobium catenatum | reverse complement strand
TACCTTCTCCTTGCTAGGATTGGCTTTGAGTTTTAGGCAATCCGTCCTTATATGTTCAGGTTTCCTGCACTCATAACAAATAATTTTATTTAAAACATTAGCATTCCTATTGAATTTACGTCTATTAAATTGTTAGCGTCTCTTTTGCTTCCTCTTCAGAAAGCTTCTGAACTGTCTAGTCATCAATGCAATCTCATCTTCATCCTCAGGTTGTGAGTGTACACTCTCAGGCTCTTCCACATTCAGTGCTATATTTTTCTCCCTTTGTGGTTCACCTACATCAATCTTTCTTTGGCTAACTCCTTGCTCGTAAGCAGTAAGAGAACCAAGAAGATTGTCAATAGAGTAAATGTTTAAAT
>NW_021532800.1:0-1127 GCF_001605985.2 Dendrobium catenatum | reverse complement strand
GATGAATGATGTAAGGCATCACGTTCTTCATTCTATTTGCAATGATTTTAGCAATGATTTTATAAATGACATTGCATAAGGAAATAGGTCTAAAGTCCTTGACATTACTGGCATGGGTATGTTTAGGGATGAGAGCTATAGCAGTGGCTTTAATTTGATTTGCCATGTGACCAGTGTGGAAGAAGGAAGTAACAGCTTTACACAGTTGAGTGCTGATTGAATTCCAAGTTGCTTTATAAAATTCGAATGTGAATCCATCCGGTCCAGGGGCAGTGTTTGGCTTAGCTGAAAAAATAATGTGCTTAATTTCTTCAATGGAGACCGGAGCAATGAGGTTTATTTGATTTCTGAAAAAGAATTGCAAATAATTTTGAATATAGAATATTTTAAATTTAGGATGTTTGAATTATATATATATATATATAGAGTATTAAACAGATTTCTGTAGTGATTAACAAAAACCTGAGCAATGTCTTTGTGATTGGAAAAGGTGCCAGAGTCATTGGAAATCTCTTTGATACGGTTATGGTTTTGGGAGTCATTAATTTTGGAGTAAAGGAACTTGAGGTCGTCCTCCCCATTAGTAAGACATTTAACTTTAGCTCTTTGAGTCATCCAACTGATGAGAGTGTCTTGGTAGTAAGCAAGATTAGAGTTAACATCCTTCAGGGAGCAGTTAAGGTAAGGATCAAGAGGATTGGCTTGAAGTTGAGTAGTCAGAGAATGCTGCTGACTTTTGAGATTATCAATTTGGGTTTGAATATTGCTAGCATTGGACCAAGACTTAAATTTGATAGCATTCTTAAGAGTCTTAAGTTTGTAGCTGAAAGAGCATAACGGGCTGCTTTCATTGGGGTGGGTAAAAACATCTAAAAGGATGCTCCAAAACTCAGGTTTTTTCAAGCAGTAGTTTTTAAACATAAAACGTTGACCTTTGCTAGAATTAGCAGAATTCAACAATATGAGGGGAGAATGGTCCGAGCAATCAGGGTCGTCAACCTTGTAGTAAGAGGTAGAGAAGGAAGTCAACCAGTCATCATTAACCAAAATTCGATCCAACTTGATATGGATAGGGTTTTGATGCTGCTGGTTATGCCAAGTAAAGAAGTGGCCCACAGATGAGAGTT
>NW_021532799.1:0-267 GCF_001605985.2 Dendrobium catenatum | reverse complement strand
GAAATGTTGCACATATAATTGAGAAACACATTTTTTTATGTGGGAAACATAAGAAGGGGCAAAATTATGAGGTATTTTTCATTGAAATAGTTTCACTATGAAGTAAGAAGGGACCTTTAAGATGTTTGTTTGTTTTAAATATCATCTCTATTATGCACGTCAATGGAGTTACTCATGCTGAGAAATTTTAGTTTGTAAGACAGCTCAAAAAAAAATTCTCCTCTTGTGAAGTCTTTTATGAAGAATTTCTCTTAGGAGTTTAATAAC